>NC_133620.1:352768483-353068483 GCF_048593235.1 Sminthopsis crassicaudata
AATGGCAAATCACTTGAATCCTTTGCCAAAAAAAAAAAGAAAAAGAAAGAAAGAAAGAAAAGAAAGAAAGAAAAGAAAGGAAGGAAGGAAGGAAGGAAGGAAGGAAGGAAGGAAGGAAGGAAGAAAGAAAGAAAGAAAGAAAGAAAGAAAGAAAGAAAGAAAGAAAGAAAGAAAGAAAGAAAGAAAGAAAGAAAGAAAGAAAGAAAGAAAGAAAGAAAGAAAGAAAGAAAGAAAGAAAGAAAGAAAGAAAGAAAGAAAGAAAGAAAGAAAGAAAGAAGAAAGAAAGAAAGAAAGAAAGAAAGAAAGAAAGAAAGAAAGAAAGAAAGAAAGAAAGAAAGAAAGAAAGAAAGAAAGAAAGAAAGAAAGAAAGAAAGAAAGAAAGAAATACAAAGAGTTGGACATGACTGAACAAAATGTGGTACCAAGATTAGCTAAATCCTTCCTCCCTTCTTTGCAAAGGCAAAAAGAATAGAGTGAGATTAGTCCATGAAGATCTCAAGCACCAGGTAATCACACTTGAGCTTGGAATATACTTAGCTAGAAATATCTGTTCTTGTACTCTATGTAATTTGCCTCCACTTGAAATGGCAGACTTTCTAAGTAGGGCAGGTCACCCTCTAAGAGGAAACTAAGCTTTGGAGAGGTTTTTCTAGGACACACAGAAGTTGCTTAATACGTTTGTTGAGCTGAACTAAAAATCCATAACCAAGCCTTTCCAATGTTTAAAAAGCTGCTGGAGTTTGCCCTATATGGCATGGGGAAAAGGAGAAAGGAAGTTAAGCACCCAGAGATTCATTATATTACCCTCCCCTTGGACTTCTCTCTTGCCTCTATCTCTGAGAAGTGGCTAACACAGGAAAATGATTGTTGAGATTCTGGTTTCTGGTTTTTCTCTCTCAAAAATCTCCAGCAATGCATTCCCAGAAGTCCAGGTCACCACTTATGAACTCTAGGTTAGCTGAAGTCTCTCACAGCTGGTAATACAGAAGGGGCTACCTTCATTAACAAGCACTTATTGTTCTAGGCCAGTGCCTATAGTAGGTATATGAAGGGTACCATATTTTGTTGAGGGCTTGAAATGCCATTGGACTAAGAATTTTATGAGGTTGATAATATTACAAAAATATGAAGTTATATCAGCATTTTGTTCTATTACTCTGAGGTAACAAAAAGAAAAAGAAAAAGCAAGCCTCTCTCCTCATGAAGTTTACATTCTACTTAGGGGGATGCAGTCATTAGTCAATCAACAAATATTTATTTATTAAGCACTTTAAAGTACTAATCACTGTGCTCTTATGTTGATGGTACAAAGAAAGGCAAATACATGTCTCCCTGACTAGGAATGTGAGGGTAAATATTTAATAACTGATTCTCTGGAAAAAAAAAAAAAAGACATATTTTCACATTACTTTGCATTATTGGTATTTTCTCCATTATTTTCTTAAAGTCTAGATGATCAACAAAATAAATCAAGCCCTGATGGGTAGGTTTGCAAATATTCACACTGAAAATATAAAAATTACAGCTCATGGGACTCTAACTTCATTCTGCTCTCAAGAAGCTCACATTCTAATGGATGAGACAATTTACAAAAAATATATGTAGTATAAATATAAAAGGAAATATGTAGAAGAATAAGATGGGTAAGCACTAATAGTGGGGGAAAGGCAATTCTGAAAGGCTTCTCCAAAATACAACGTGCACACATATAAGAAAATGTCAAGTAATTTCAAGAATGTAAGTACTAATTACTTAAAGAATAAGTAGTAAGAAAAGGTCTGGTATTAGACATGGAACTTGAGTTGTATTTTGAAGAAAGTAAAGGATTCCCAAGAATCTCACAGATAAAGAGGGAATGGATGCATTTTAGACATGAAGGACATTCTGTGCAAAAGGTACCATAAGCAAGAAGCCAGTTTGACCAAAACAGAGTGCAAGTGAAGTTGAGTAATAGGAAAAATAAATCTAGAAAGGTAGGCCAGGGATATCATATTGTTGAGAACTTTAAATGTCACTAGGTTAAGGATTTTGTTATGGTTTTGATAATATATCATATATATATATATATATATGTGTGTGTGTGTGTGTGTGTGTGTGTGATATATATTATAATAATATAACAAAAACCTGAAGGTATATGTGTCCATGTTTAATTCTTCTTTTATAAGGTACTTCTTTTTGCTTCACAGCTGGGTAGTATGAGTAATGAGTAGTATGCTAGGCCTGGAGTCAAATCCAGCCTCAAACACTTACTAGCTATGCTCATCCTGGGCTAGTCACTTAAACCTGTTTGCCTCAGTTTTCTTATCTATATCATCTATATCATCTCATCTATAAAATAACCTGGAAGAAAAAAATGGCAAACCCACTCCAGTATCTTTGCCAAGAAAATTGCAAATGGGGTCACAAAGAGTTCAGACATGACTGAAATGATTCAACAACAATTCCCCATCAGTGGGCCTTTTTTTCCTCCAGGATTTTTGTTAAGGACCATGCTTGGGTGAAGGGGCAGGTCAGTTCTGGAGAGAGATCAGATATCGCAACTGCCTCTCAGTCAGGAGGTCAGAGAACAGCAACTGCCTCTCAGTCGCCTTGTGTCATCATCATCCTCTCACAGGAAGAGTTAGACCTCCAGCAGCCACAGGCAGGTGGCTCCCATGTATTCCAACAGATTTTGTCTACCATAAAAAGTTCCTTGCAATGAATATTTTAGCATATATAGAACCTTCCCTTCTGTTTTTTAATCCTCTCTTGCTTGTCATGCCTAGTGGTGGGATCTTAAGTTTGTTAAGCTCTTTAATTTTTCAAAATGCTTTCAAAGCTGTGATGATCATTTTGTTATCCAGCCTGTCTGACTCGTTAAGTTGGGACTCAAAGAAAACCAGGGGAAAATGGGGAAAATTCCCAGAGGCAAAAAATAGAGTTCCCTTTTTCTTAGAATAGTCATGAGGAGCAGTGTCACTAAGTAGAAAAGTATTTGGGAGGAAGTAAGAAGTAAGGAGATTGGAAGAGGCTTGGAGATAGGTTATGGAAAGCTTTGAATACTTTAGGTCTAAGCCCCCAGACTGAAATCAGATTTCTGACAGAAAATACTTCAGAGTTAGATTATTACTATCTCTGCTCTAGAAATGTTTCCTCATGCATTTGTTTTCTCCCAACAACTAGTCAAAAGCAATAGCAATTTGCTTATAAAGACAAGAGAATTATATTGAGAAATTGACTGTCATGTAAAATCAAAAGGCATCAATGAAAGAGGAGGAGGGAAATATCTATATAAAGGGTAATATGTTATTTAATTATTATGCAGAAATGACTTTCCTATCCAAGAGAGATTGTAAAGATCTTTAGGGTGAGGAGAGAGCTCCACCTCTTCCACCCTAATTTAATTGGGTGGAATTCTCTTCTCTCCAATCAGTTCAAAGCTGGATCTTTTCCTGTTTATTGACTAAATGACTTCTGCTTAACCTCTGACCTGCACCAACCAGCTTTCAGGTCCTCTCTTAATCATACATGTTTGTGTTTGCAGCAATAACTATTTACTGCCTATGAACTCAATCCCAGCACCTGTCAGGAAGAAGTTATCAGAGGGGAAGCCAAAGAATGTGTTATTTGAGCTCTCCCTTACAACGGCAAGGAGCAGGGAGAATCAAAAGTTCTTTCTCAACCAACTCAGCTAGAAGAGAGCCACAGATTGCTAAGATTGAGTGTATCCAGCCTGTTGTAGGGAAGTATTTGGGGAGACCATGAGGATCACACTCCACTGAGCAGCTTCCAGGAGAGACATCAATTTGCCAGTGGATAAGAGTCTCTGATGTCAAATCACATACACATCCCAGTGCCACAGAGGGCTCCAAAAATTACTCCTTGGATCAAAAGAGAGCCAGACTAACAGAACAGAAGGAGACAGTGTTACTTAGTGTAACTAAAACTTGAAACATCTAACAAAATGTATATCTATGTGTGATTAATATATACATATGTACATGTATATACATACGTGATCCTTTTGAAAAACCTCTTTAAAGTAGGTTTAATTTTCTGAAAATCCCAACCCATAGAGCAGTGGTCCTCAAACTTTTTAAATAGGAGCCAGTTCATTGTCCCTCAGACTGTTGGAGGGCCGGACTGTAGTAAAAACAAAAGCTGACACTCTTGTCTCCGCCCCTCAGCCCATTTGCCATAACCCAGCAGGCCGCATCTGGCCCATGGGCCGAAGTTTGAGAACCCCCCCGCTATAGATATAGATCTATGAAATAATGGGATAATAAGCAGTAGCAGCAATTCCATAGTCTGTGACTTCCTTCCTGAATGATGACCTACTTCATCAGCACTACCCCTCTGCTACTTCATGAGATATCTATTCCAGACAAATAAGCCTACTAGCTGCTAGTCCATGTATGTAACAGCATTGACTCTGGATTCAGAAGTTGTTTTTTTTTTTTTTAAACTTTTTTTTTTTCCCCTGAGCCTGGGGTTAAGTGACTTGCCCAGGGTCACACAGCGAGGAAGTGTTAAGTATCTGAGATCAGATTTGAACTCAGGTCCTCCTGACTTCAGGGCTGGTTCTCTATCCACTGAGCCACCTAGCTGCCCCTGGATTCAGAAACTTTTTGTTGCTTATTGTTGTTTAGTCATTTTCAATGGTGTCTGATAGCTTGTGAACCCATTTAGAGTTTCCTTGGCAAAGATATTAAGAGTATTTTGCTATTTCCTTCTCCAGCTTATTTTACAGATAAGGAAACTCAGGCAAACAGTTTAGTAACTTGCCTAGTCACATATCTAGGAAGTGTCTGAGGCTGGATTTGAACTCAGGTTTTCCTGATTCTAGTCCTGGACTCTGTCCATTGACCCATCAAGTTGTCCTGAAGTCGGGAGACAAGGCTTCAAATGAAGTCATCACAGAAGCTTATTACCTCTGTGACCATGGGCAAATAAATCACTTAATCTCCCAGTTTCCTCTTCTATAAAAAAAAAAAATGAAAGTCCCTCTTACTCTAGGACTCTAATAATCCTAGCACCTAAGTGGGAAAGTGGACAGAATGCTTGGATGGCATCAGGAAGAACTGAGTTCAAGTCTGTTCACAGATACTTACTAGATGTGTGAGCCTCAGCCGGTATTCTCTGACTCAATTTTCTCACCTGTAAAACGGGGATAATAATGACACCTATCATCCAAGGTTGTTGTGAGGATCAAATGAGATATTGCAAAGCACTTAGCACAGAGAATGACCATATACCAATATAGTATACCCTATATAAATGTTAGCTATTATTTTTAAAGAGGCAGTTAGGGGTACAGTGGAGAGAGTGCCTGACGACATCAGGAAGATGATCTTTCTGAGTTCAAATCTTGTCATAGACACTTAACTGTATGATCCTGGGCAAGTTACTTAACCCTGATTGCTTCGTTCCCTCATCTATAAGGTGAGTGGAGAAGAAAATAGAAAACTACTCTGGTACTTTGCCAAAACAAATAGGAATTGCAAAGAGGCAAAAGTGACTGAACAAACACCAAATTTTTTAATAATTAGCTCCCAGTGAAATGATGAGCAGGATGCTCTCAGGGAAAAAAAAAAAAAAAAAGCAAACCATGAACAAATTAAAATATTCTCTATACAACATAATAGCAATGTTCTGGGATGATCAGCTATAAATGAGTGCTATTCTCAGTAGTACAATCATCCACAACTACTCTGAAGGATTTATGATGACAAATCCTATCCATACCCAGAGAAGGAATTGATTGTCTGAATACAGAAGGAAGAGTTCTAATTTTCTCTATCTCACTGTCCTTATTTTTAACATGATTTTTCTTGAGGGTTTTTATTTTCATTGAGGGTAGGAGATTAATGTTTTCTTTCACAAGTTGACTTTTATGGAAATGTTTTGCATAACTTCAACTGTGGTTTCTTACTTGTGGGTGGGGATAAAAGGGAGAACCTAGAACTCAAAAATGTAAAAAATGGTGTTGAATGTAACTGAGGGAAAATATTAATTTTTTAAAATTAACTCCCTGTGTCCAATTACATGATTACTTGATATCATGTGTGTATATATACATGCCTATGCAAACATATGAATATATACACAGATGCATTCACACAAATGTATAATATTAATACATAGATACTTTTTCCCTTTCCCGCAGGGATTGTTTTTAATATTCCCCCCAGCACCTTAGCATTATGTGTCCAAGAAATTAATGTTCCTGGAGTGAATGTTGAATACATTTGGGAGAGGGCTGGCCAAGGATTGGGAAACTGCAATTTCTCTGGACTGGCTCATTGATCTCATTAGCTCTCAGATCCTTCTTAGCTTCTCACAAGATAAAGCTTGGGACTAGGTGGGGGATTGCTACAGAGGCTGCGGAGTGTGAAAACCCGTGCCAAGGAAGCTTAGGGCTTCCTTCTCTGCTGATAGAAGAGCTGGGCCAGAGGTGTGGCTCTGTATAGGGTATCCCATCGGGACACTCCCTTCTAAACCCTGCCTCCTCCGTTCTAGTTCCGAGCGTCGGTTTTTGTTATCACCAAGTATCACCTGGATTGCTGCCGTTTCGTCTAACTTGTTCCTCCCTCTGTGGTCATTTAACTCAGTTTAAACATCTTCCTCTCCTTTCTAGCAAAAAGGAGAAAAAATGCAACCACACGGCGTCTTTGTTCTCAAATGTAAACTGTGTGGAAATCAATGCTTCCTGTTTCATTGTCCAGCTCCTGTCCCGTGGGAGCTTGTTCAGGGATTCTGAGAACAAGATAAGTGTTGGTTGACCTGATTAACTGGCGTGAATCTCCGAGCTTGCAGTCCGCGCCGTGGCATTCCGGGAAGCTGCCGAGGGTCTCGGACAGAAGTGTCGGTCAGACCGGAGGCTGACAACAAGGGTCAGCCCCAAAGCTTACAAAGACCTGCCTGCCCGTTATAAGAGAGGTCTCTTTACCCTAAAAGTGTCCAGAATGAAACAGTAAGGACGCACTTCAGCGGCACTAAGGAAGGGCATTTAAGATGCTTTCTGTGGTTTGTATCCCAGCACTTAGCACTTAGTACTTAATGCTTCTCGAATGATCTAGATCTATTCTTAGAACACACGTTGCAGAGGCAAGTGTCAGTGTATAGGACTGCTATATTGAGAGCCCCTCAAAATCTGAGACTACTTATTTTAACGAACATTTTGATAAGCATCTCGATAGAGCCGGCTTAGTTGGTAATTCTGTTTTATTTGCTGCATTTACAAACACCACTTGGAGAAGAGGACTAGGCTTTTCCACACAAGATTTAAAAATCCGGATCTAATCCCACCCACTAAAGGGATCTCCGAACACGTGCCCAGAAGTGCCCGCCAGCCTCCCGTAGAAGACCGCTAACAAAAGGGAACTCCCCACTTCCAGAGGACTGCTCTACTCCGGGCGCTCTTTTAGGTTTTCCCTTAGGACGGACAAAGCGGCCTCCTGGCACTTTCACTCGGCTTCAGGTCTGCCCCCAAGGGCACGAGGGCTGGGCAGAGTAGATCCCTCTCTCTAAAACCCTACGAAGAGGGGACAATCATCACCCAGCCCCCTCCCGCTCTCCTAAGGCTTCTCGTTTTCAGGTTTCAGCCTGGAGAAAAAACGAAATTATCCCAGCTCCTCCTCAAGGGACCTGAGCTGAGTTCCTGAAGGGACCTCCTTAGCCTTCTGAGGTGCTCTCCTATTTATCAATACCCTATCAATATCTAAACCCGCACTCAGCCTTTTTAGAGAATATAGTGTATGGGGATGGAATTTGAGATTTAGAGACCTCTTTTTTTTTTAGTTGTGGGGGAGGGGAGCACTCTTGGGTTGTACTCCTGGAGAACGGACTCACTGGGCAGCTTTGGCTCGACGTTTGACTGGTTATGTCTGGGCCGCACCCCTCCCTACTAGGGCGGGGAGTATCTCTGACCGTGGAGGTGGTGATTGGAAAGGAGAAAAAAAAAAAGCGGGCAAGATTAGCTATGCGCATGCGTCATGAATCTCTCCACCCTTCTTGGTCACACCACAAAGCGCAAGCGCTTAGGGTATCGGGAAGGTGGGGGAGGGGGAGTTGAGGGGAAACAGGAAACTTCCCCAAGCCTAGAGAACGTCCTCCCCCGCAGTGGCCTGTGACTGCGCAGTCGCTTTCCCACCTTCCCCACTTCCCAACCAATCGGGAATGGCACAGCCCCGGGGGCTCGGGGCAGTGCTTCGTGGGTGGGGCTAAGACGTGAGGGCAGCGCGCTGGCGTCACAGGGGCGGCTATATAAGTGAGTGTCGGCGCCGCCCCCCTGCCCCAGTCACTGAGCCGCCGCCGAGGACTCAGCAGCCTCCCCCTCGAGCCCCCTCGCTTCCCGACGCTCCGTCCCCCCCGCCCGCCTTCTCCCGCCACCGCCTTCCGCAGGCCGTTTCCACCGAGGAAAAGGAATCGTATCGTATGTCCGCTATCCAGAACCTCCACTCTTTCGGTGAGCACTGGGCGGGGCCGCGGGCTGGGGCGGCGGAGAAGGGAAGGGTTTCCGGGCCTACAGATGGTCTCAGCTTCTCCGTACGTGGAGATGGGGGGGCGGGTGGGTGAAGAAAGATGATCAGGCCGCTTTTTTAGCCGGATCTGAGACGTTAGATCATTTTTTTTTTAGCGCGGTTTGATGCGGTAGGTACAAGGCCAAGCTTTGGGCGGACCCCTCCAAGAATCGAAGGTGGCGCATTTACTAGTGGCGTCTTGCCTGTCTTGGCCACACCCGCCGCCGTGCGTCACGTCCCTCTACGTCACCGGCCGTTGCCATGGAGGGGTGTGGCCTGAGGGGAGGCGGAGTCAGCTTTGAATGATGGGGGCGCAAGCCTGTAAGCTGCTGCCCAGTTGCGTCAGTGGGGCGGAGCCACGTTCACGTTCAGGTTCCTTTTGCTTGAGATCTTCCGAAGGGCTGGTTAGCGAGGAGAGGGCGGGACTTACGGAATTCTTATGCCCAATTTTTGTGTAACTTCTGGGCTCTGAAACTTTATCCGAGCTTTAAAAACCTTCTAAGTTCTCCTGAGGAACTTCAAAAAGGCTTTATGTGCCAGGCTTTTAGAAAAAAAAGAAAAGCAGATTTAAAAGACCCCTGAGTAAGAGTTTTGTCCTTTCTCCCAGACCCCTTTGCTGATGCAAGTAAGGGTGATGACCTGCTTCCTGCTGGGACTGAGGATTATATCCATATAAGAATTCAACAGAGAAACGGCAGGAAGACCCTCACTACTGTCCAGGGGATCGCTGATGATTACGATAAAAAGAAACTAGTGAAGGCATTCAAGAAGGTAGGTGATGGTGCTTCAAGTTTGTCGGGTTTTCTATAGTAAGATTGTTGAACATTTTAGCTGTCTAAATGAATATGGTATGTAAAATGGGAAAAGAACAGTCATGCCTCTGTCTCCCACAATTGACCCATCTAAGTGAACTAACTTACTTTTGCAGAAATTTGCCTGCAATGGTACTGTAATTGAGCATCCAGAATATGGAGAAGTAATTCAGCTACAGGGTGACCAGCGCAAGAACATATGCCAGTTCCTCGTCGAGGTAAAGACTGCTTTGGGCATGGTTGTGAATATATTTACAGAAATAGACATAAATTTTCAGTGGGGACTTAGGATTGGAGAGTAATCATCTAGGCAAACATTGTTTCCTAAGTGGGTCCAAAGGGCTTATGGCATTATCAAGATTTCATAGTTATCTGATTTTCTTCAGATCTCAATTGTTTGGTAATAATGGCAAGTTTTAATTCTACTATCATTTAACATTGCTCAAGAAAGCCTGACAGTACCAAATTAGAACAGGTTGCCATTTGAATTGGGAAAATGGGTTCTTGTAATTTCAAAAATTAAAACCATTGTAACCATTCTGTTAAAGTTTAAATGCTGATATTTTAATCTAGTAATAAGAATATTTTTGTCCTAAAAACACACTTCTTTTTTTTTTTTTTTTTGTAGATTGGACTGGCTAAGGACGACCAGCTGAAGGTTCATGGGTTTTAAGTGCTTGTGGCTCACTGAAGCTTAAGTGAGGATTTCCTTGCAATGAGTAGAAAAATTCCCTTCTGTCCCTTGTCACAAGTTTAAAAACCTCACAGCTTGTATAATGTAACCATTTGGGGTCCGCTGTTTAACTTGGACTAGTGTAACTCATTCATGTAATAAACTGAAAAGAGCCATGCTGTCTAGTCTTGCAGTCCCTCATTTAAACAGAGGTAAAAAAGCCTGGCCGTGCCCAGCCTGAAACAAATAATCTAATGTTTCAGTCAAGTCCAAAGCCCTAGCATCTGTGGCCATGTCTGTCCAGAGCTTCCTTGGTGCTCCCTCTGCAGAGCTCCCTGTCCAGTTAAGAGGTTACTGTAACTCTATGAGCTGCCCTTGGTGATGCTCAGAAGAGTAAATTAAGGTCACCAACATCCAGTCAGTTATATACCACCAAGAAAGTTAGCCTTTGGTAGCTGAACAGGGATTCCCCTGGTAACTTGCACCACCTGACCCCAGGGAGAAGTTTCATTTTCGGGGCAGTGGCAGGACATTTTCTTACATCAGTCACACCAAGGTCCAGTGTTGTCTGACCAGACATAGTAGTAGTGCCCTACCTCTGGGGGATGTACAAGTGGAGAGAACACCATACTGTGAGGCCAACTTTACCTGAATTAAACTTTTGACAAGGGAACAAATTTTGAACTAATGTATCAAAACAGTCAATGTAGTAACTGCGGAGCTTGCAATTTATTAGCCACAGCTGCCCAATGCCATGTGAAGTAACAGACTGGTTTGGTTTTGGTTTCTTTTTTCTTTTTTTTTTTTTTTTTTTTAGTTTAAATGTTATGTAATGTATTTAAACTCTTATTTAAATAAAACTGGTTTTCAGAAATGTGACTTTGCATATATATTCCCTTTTTTGTAATAACTTTCGCAAACTTTTTAAGGGAATGAAAATTGGTGTAATCCTTAAACCCTATTCTTGGAGTGATCCTGAAAGCAGATTTAAGGATTGAGCAAGCCAGTTGGATAAGATTGGTGATGGATGTCATCACAATTTAAAATGGGTGCAAGAGGGCGGTGGTTACAATAAATAGCATGACAGCTGACTCACTGAATAGTTTCTGGAGGAGTCCTAGACTTGCTGCATCTCTAAGGAGCCCTTACAGCATAAATCTGTTGAGTTAATAAAAAATTTTGGCCCTCAGGAATGAGATGAGTTGAAGGAAGTAGGATAAATATGAAGTCATTAATTAGTGGACACAAATTTTCTGTAAATTTTATAAAAGATCCAAATAGTGGTTAGAAGAGTACTTATAACCTTTTGCTGAAGGCATCCCAATATTATGAGTATCTTATTCAGTATATGGTAGCAAAAGTTTTCACATGTAAATTTGGAGCAGGGAATACAAAACTGCACATTCATCTTGAATAATTTTGTGCCACAACAATCCTGTGTTTTGCAAGTGAATAAAAGTGGCTTTGATCTATATAAAATACTTTGAACACAGGCCATTTGGATCTGAATTCTAGTTTTTTGTTTTTCCTTGAGGAAAATTTGAATATTTAATTGGAAGTTCTGACATTATACTTGTAAAAAAAAAAAAACTAGTACACAATTTTCAAAATACTTAGATTCTTCAGAGCTACTTTGGAAATCCATTCTGTTTTAGAATTGGACTATGGATTTTTTACTCACCATGAGGCCTGCTAGTAACAGCATTCTCAGTACAAAATTAGGAGGTTGCTGTTAGTCTTAATTGCCCCTTATTAGGTTCATGTATTAAATTGGAAATAAACTATCTTCAAGAAAGCTGTAACTGAAGTCTGACCTTGAAGTCTCCCTGATTTGGAGGAACCCCTATGATTCCAGAGGACCTGACTGCACTTTTTTTTTAGCATTCTTAAGAAAAAATAATTGTAGAAAAGAAAGGAAAATTGTTTAGCTTGGTCTAAGGGGGACAGATTAAGGCATATGGGTGGAAGTAGCAGAGGTAAATTTAGATTTGATTTTTGGAAAAAGTTTAGAACTATGCAAAAGTAGTGTGGAGTTGCTTCTCTCTGGAAGACTTAAAGCCCAATACATGAGTGAGCATTGATGGATATGTTGAAAAGTGCATTCAAGTATAAGTTGGAGTACCTCTACAGAAGTGGTACAAATAGTATCCATAATAGTGGTTGAAATTTAATTCAAATTTACACTCTGAAGTTAAAATTATTCGTTATTGGTTCCAGTCCAAGAGAAATATTCACTGCAAATTAGAATAATATGACTGATCATCAATAAACTTTCTTAAATTCCTAATGTGTGTGAAGCATTATGCTAAGCAAGTCTCCTACCCTCAAGGAGCTTTATAATCTAATCGGTGAAGGCAACAGAAAAAGAAACTGAAAAGGAGGAAAAATCTGTGGTAATACTGGAACCTTCACCCTGTGTCCCAGTCATAGGAGCCATTTGAGACCTGGCCATAAATGGCTTTTGAGATCTCTGCCAACTCTGAAATTCTGTGACTAAGGGCAAGGCTTGAAGAATTTCAAAGGGATATGTAAAGAAAAAAAGTTAACTCCTGCAATGCATTATGGATTCAGTATGCAGAATGAGATTCATTTTTGTACATAGTACATAGTACTTTTATTTTAGGCATATTTGTTATAAGGTCTTGAAATGTTTGTAGGTAGGGGTGGGAAAGTAGTAGGGAAAGAGGAAAAAATAGCCTGTTAATTGGGGGGGGGATTATTTTCAAGATTGAGTAGTTGGGTAGATGAATATAAGAAACTAGGGGGAAACCAACACATTATCCAGTGAGAAACTAAAACCAAGGTGGCATAGTGTTCGGGAGTCAGGAAGAAAGACCTGAGCTCAAATAAGCTGGATGGTATACCAGGCAAATCACTTAAATCTCTTGTCTGCCTCAATTTGCTCAACTATAAAATGGAAAGATCAAATGAGGTAATATTTACAAAATGTTTAGCCAAAGTAACATGATAAACACTTAAAATACTTCCTTTTCCCCAGTCCTATCATAGACTGCTCCTGCTGATTTCCCATCCCTTTATCAGCTGTTGACAGCTGGTGATACCTCAGAACGTGTAAATTCAACTTCCTCTCCTGGGAGGATAATTGCTAATAGTGTTGACACTAAAACTTCCAATAAGGTAAATAGCTGCATCATACAGTCTCAAAAGCAGTGGTTGCCAAGGGCTGGATGATTAGTCAGGCGATGGACTATCATCATTTCATTATCAATAACCAATTAGGAAGTTGCAGGACTGGTCAGAGATAACAGCCATCATGTTCAGGGAGGGAGCTCTTTGATTCTAGGAATGGCGCACTCTGTTGGTTCAGGGTTATTGTGTTGGCCTGCTAGTTGCGGGTCCTGTTTTTTCTGCTAGGAGTATCTCACTAGAAAAGAAGCTAGGATTTTACTAGTGAGGAAACCTTGTGATATCCATAGAGATGGATGTCAAAAGAATTCCTCACTTGTAAAATATAAGGATGAAAGTAGACCTATCTCAATTTGGGAACTTAAATGAGAGAAAATGTGTGTAAAGAATTTTGTAAACCCTATAGCTAATACTATACATAATTTATATCTTTAATGAATCTGCCTTTTCACATTATGATTAATTATCTTAAAAATCTTGTATTAGGAATATAGTGGCATATGTGGAAATAGAGAATCCTTTCTAAGCCAGGTCTCATGAAACAAAAAGAATTGAACAAAGGTAGCTATGTCTCCAGTTATCATGCTTTGTGAGGATTCGCCTGAAAGGAACCATTAGGGATATTTTAATGTGGAGAAGAGAAGACTCAAAGATTATCATATAGATGATATATCTGAAGGATTATTTTATTACATAAAAGAGGAATGAGGTTAATAATCTTGTCCCAGCTGGCTGGACCTATGTAAGAACAAAATACAGGAGAAACCACTAGTCAGGGAAGTTGTAATTCATGTTTCCAGAAAAATTAAGAAGTTGAAGTTGAAGAAAATTCATACCTCCAAAAAGGGATTGGACTTCTTTCTGATGCTGAGATTCCTTAAATGTATAAGAAAGTAACTTTTACATGGCCAGTCAGGATACTACAACTCTGTAGTTCTTGACTTCCTCAAGAAAAACCGCAGAAGCGTTGCCCAGATAGATATTCTTTAACAAACTAGTCTCACGTGAAAAAGGTACTACTTTGTACCACAAAGCAACATTATTCCATTAAAATGCTTGCCATGTGCCCTCTGTTTCACCCTTTTCACATAGAAGTATTTCTAACATTTCCTCCCAGCAAAAGAAGACAACCCTAAGCAGAACCCTAAGTCCCCTTGGATTGGAATTCCTTGGTTGATTGACCATTCTTTAAAAAGATCAGTTTTTCTTTCTGTCTTTTTCCACTCTTATTAAATTCAACAAGTATTCTATTAATCTGTTACTTGCCAGGTATGACTGCAAACACAGGTATGACTGCAAACACTGGGGATACAAGGACAAAAGTTAAATTCTACTGGGGAAAACAACTTGTATACACAGATAAGTAAATTACAAAATATGCAATGAGGGTGGAGGGGATGGTGTTTTATTGTTGTTAGGAAACATGCATAGTTGAGTAAAGATTTTTTAAAAGCCCCCTGTGGGGAGTTATTGTTTAATAGAATAATCACATTTATACTTGGTTCAGATCAACCTTTTTTTAATTGTTGAGGCAATTGGGGTTAAGTGATTTGCCCAGGGTCACACAGCTAGGAAGTGTTGTGTCTAGGGCCAGATTTGAACTCAGGTCCTCCTGACTTCAGAGCTGGTACTCTATCTACTGCCCCACCAATCTATCTTTTTAGGTTTATCACACATGACTTTCATGCACTTGTGATCCAGCCAAACCCTTCATGCTTCGACTTTTATAGTGTTCTATCTTTCAAAGGATGTCCTCACTACTTGAAAAAAGCACACTTCCTCTTCATCTCTATCCATTAAATTTCCTAGTTTCTCTCAAAATTTGACTCAGTATAAATGCAATCTTCCTGATCCCAGAGCTCTCAGCTTCTAGTGCCTTTTCCCCTCTTTGTTACAAGACTTACCATCCTAGAATGAAAGCTCTTTGAGGGAGGGACTCTTTGATTTTGTATCTCACTAGCACCATTGTGCTGGGCACATAATACAGAGGCATTTAATAAATGTTTTATACTCAGAACCCTCCACGAGTTGAGGAAAAGATCATGATTAACCATTTAGATGAGCAAGCTAGGTAGAATGTTTTCAGAGATCCCAGAATCCTGAATCACAAAATCTCAACTGAACTAATCTCAGAGGTCATCTCAACAACATTCCTCAGAAATGGTTCTCTAGCTACCACTTTGAAGATACCCAATGAGTGATAAAGAAATCATTACCTCAGTAATTGCCATTCACTTTATTAGTGGCCAAATCTATTGTTGGATTTGTTTTTCCTCTACATGAATTCCAAAACTGCCCTTTTATATCCATTATTCCTAATTCTATTCTCTGAGACCAAACAGAATAAATCTAAACCCTCTTCCATACTTGAAGAAAAAGTGGGATGAATATAATTATCCATAAACCAAGGGGAAGGTAGTAGGATGGAGTTTTTAAAAGTACAATGATATTTCTATACAATCACATTTGAAACAAAGATTTACATAGCATTAAAATTAAATGCTGAAGCAGACTTCACTGTGCTTTTTAGGCTTACTTAAAAAAAAAAAAAAAAAAAAAAAAGGCAAGAGTAGCAAGCAATAGTTATATCAAGGCAACAGTGAAAAAAATATACATGGCCAAAAGAGATAAAAAGGGAAATCATTATGCTTGAAGTTATCATAGGCAATCAACAATATCAATATACATGTGTGCGCATAGTAAAAATTATTCAAATTATCTAAAGAAACAGAAAAACAAAATAGGTGGGGGTCTTGGTGTTTCCATTTCAGAGCTATAGAAATCTAACAGATAACTAAAAAGTTAAGGAGGTAAAATAGATTTTTTAAAAATTAAATATGGGGGCAGCTAGATGACACAGTGTTATACAGCACCTACCCTGAAGTCAGGAGAGCCTGAATTCAAATCCAGCCTCATTCACTTAATACTAGGAAGTATTGACCCTGTGTGACCCTGGGCAAGTCACTTAACCCCAATTGCCTCAGGGGGAAAAAAATTAAATATGATAGATTTCTTGTGATTAAGTTTAAGAAATAAATATATTCAACTGTGCAAGGATACTTTTGCAAAAATTGGGCATTTTCTTTCCTAGTGCATGAAAACTTCATAAACAAATGCAAACAAGCAGAAAATACTTTAAATCCTCTGCTGACCACACCATAATAAAAATTATAAAGTACCTTTGAAGAAAAGATTCCAACTTAAGTGACTATATAATTTAAATAATAATTGGGCCAAGGTAAAAAAATATAAACAACAGGTCATTTAATTAAAGAAAATTACAATAATAAGACAATATAATGGATCTTTTGGGAGTAGAGACAAAGCAGTCCCATAGAGAAAACTTTCTCTAAACATTTTCATCAACTCCTCAAGAAAGAGAAAAGATAGATTAATAAGTTGGAGTGTATACTCCAAAAGTTTGAAAAGCAAATATTTTTCAACATTCACCCTTGCAAAACATTGTGTTCCTTTTCTCCCACCCCCTCTCTTGGACAGCAATTCTTCTATCCATATTTCTGCAATTATCATGCTACACAAGAAAAATCAGATCAAAAAGAAAAAAATGAGAAAACAAAAAGGCAAACAATAACATGAAAATACTATGTTGTGATCCCTAGTCAGTCCCCATAGTTCTCTCTACAGATAAATGGCTCTTTTCATCACAGACCATTGGAAGTGACCTGAATCATGTCAACGTTGAAAAGAGCCATGTCCGTCAGAATTGATCATCGTATAGTCTTGTTGCCGTGTACAATGATCTGGTTCTGCTCATTTCACTCAGCATCAGTTCATGTAAGTCTCTCCAGACCTCTCTGAAATCATCCTGCTGATCTTCTTTAACAAAACAATAATATTCCATAACATTCATATACCATAACTTATTCAGCCATTCTCTAACTGATGAGCATTCACTCAGTTTCCAGTTTCTTGTTTCCTTAATTTGGTAAATAGCATCTAGCTAAAATTAAAAACTGGGCAGATAAGCGGCACAGTGGATAGATACTTGTTGACTGATTGATGTCCTTCCCTCAACTCCAGGTATTCTCTTTTCCAGAATAAGTATTCCCATTTGCTTCCTTTGATGCTTATACAACATAGATCCCAGACTCCTAACCATCCTAGTTGCCCTGCCTCCCATAACTATCTGACCAGAACAGGAGTACACCTTTGCTCATTTGGGACCCCAGGCCAAGATTGCATGTATGGTATTAGGAATTTTAACCCAGGCTTTCTGTTTTCAAATTCAGTGATTTCCATTTCTTTCTACTGAAGTCACCAAGGAGAGAGAAGGAGGAAAGAAGGAGGAAGAGAGACAGGACAAAGAGAGAGAGAAGGAACTGGGAAGAATTGGGAAGAGAGAGGGAGAGAAGAAGGAGAGAAGGGGAGGGAGAGGGAGGAAGAAGGAGAAAGACAGAGATTGGGGGGGGGAGGGAAACAATGTGGGAAATGTGTCATGTGACTGAAGTTCATGCCAAACTGACCAATTGAAACAACAGTCACAAGGTGACCACATGCCAGGCCAGGAGCATAGATCAGAAAGGATAAATACAAATAAAGGATAAAGAAAAATAAATCTAAAGATCTGGAGACTGTTTAATGATAAATGGAAAATAGAGGTCAGGAGAGAGTAGATCTATTTATCCGGGGATGATGTAAAAATTTCTCAGGACAAAAAGGATCACAAGTGAAAAAAGTTTTAAGAAACCCTGGATAGAGGAAAATATATGCTATTTGGAGTCTGAAGACTGTGGGTTCAAAAACATTCTCTCCTTGACAAGGTTGCTCTTCCTCTAAGTCTTAATTTCTTTTTTTGTTTGTTTGTTTCATTTTCATTTCTACTGCCTACATTTCCACATCTTTCAAATAAAAAGGGATCTGTCCCAGCTCTAAATCTCACACTAATGTTAACTGATGTTTGTATAGAACTATAATGTTTGTAAGGTAAGTAGTTGGTGCAATGAATAGAGACAGTTTCCTCATCAGTAGAAAGAGTTGAAGAATAAAATGGCAAACCAGTCTAGTGTCTTTGTCAAGAAAACCCTAAAAAGGTCACAAAGAGTCAGAATTGAAAATGACAATAACAATGAATAATGTTTCCAAAACATTTTAGATATTATCTCATTTAGTTTTTACAACAATCTTACAAAGTCAGTGGCATTAGTAATTGTTATTAACATTTTTCAGATTAGGAAATTGAGGTTCAGAGATTAAATCATTTGTCCAGGATCACCCAGGGAGATTGGTAGAACTAGGATTCCAAGTCAGGCCATCTGAATCCAAATTTATTGAGTTTTCTCTCTTCTAAGTTAAATTTTAGTGATGAAGAGATGATGAAGAGATGGATGAACAGATGGATGGATGGATAGATGAACAGATGGATGAATTGGATAAATTATGAATGAATAAAATGAAAAATTTTGGAATCATAAATTATAAATGAAATACTGTCAAGTCATAGAAACTATGATATAAACATCACAGTTTAAAGAGATCTTTCTTTAGTTCAATCCTGTCAATCTATAGGTGAGGAAATTAAGACTTGAGAAGGTTGATAAAGAGATATTTTAAGGAAAAGAAGACTTCACATAATTCATGACTAGTAATATAAAGGAAAACAATCACAAAACATTGGAAGCCTGATCAGTGCAATGCAAAATACTGCCCATGAAACACACTTCACTCTAAGGATATTACAGGCCCTGTGTACAAAATGAGACTTTTATTGTCATACATGGCCATCGTGTCATTTTATTTAACAACTATTTGTTACAATGGAGAGGGAAATAGGATGGGAAAAGGGATTATTGATAAATGACAACAATGCAAAAAAAAATTCAATAAAGTATTTATTTAAAACCAAAATAAAAGGTGTGTCTTGACTAAGATTTCACAGCAAGTTAGCTGCAGACTAGGGACTTCAAACTTGTTCACTTGGAATATTAAATGAGGAGACATAGAAGTAGTCTAGATTAATGTATAATTAAAGATATTCTCAACTATTGGGAACAAATTATGGTATATGGAATATAATGGAATTTTATGATGAACCAAATAAATGACAAAGGGGACAATTTTAGAGGAACCTAGGAAGACCTCTGTGTAGAATTCTGAGGTTCTGCAGAATGAAGGGAAAAGAACTAGAAGAACAAATATATGATGTAAATATCATTATAAAGAATGGTATTTATTACTACACACCTCTCAGATTGGCTAAGATGACAGGAAAAGATAATGACAAATGTTGGAGGGGATGTGAGATAACTGGGACACTGATACATTGTTGGTGGAGTTGTGAAAGAATCCAGCCATTCTGGACAACAATTTGGAACTATGCTCAGAAAGTTAGCAAGCTGTGCATACCCTTTGATCCAGCAGTGTTTCTACTGGGCTTATATCCCAAAGAGATCTTAAAGAAGGAAAAGGGACCCACATGTGTAAAAATGTTTGTGGCAGCCCTCTTTGTAGTGGCCAGAAACTGGAAATTGAATGGATGCCCATCAGTTGGAGAATGGCTGAATAAATTGTGGTATATGGATGTTATGAAATATTATTGTTCTATAAGAAACCATAAGGAGGATGATTTTGGAGAGGCCTGGAAAGACTTCAATGAGTTGATGCTAAGTGAAATGAGCAGAATTAGGAGATCATTGCACACGGCAACATCAAGATTATATGATGATCAATTCTGATGGATGTAGCTCTTTTCAACAATGAGATGATCCAAACCAGTTCCATTTGTTCAATAATGAAGAAAGCCATCTACACTCAGAAGGAACACAATAGGAACTGAATGTAGAACACAACATAACATTTTCACTCTTTCTGTTATTGTCAGCTTGTTTTCCTTTTCAAGTTATTTTTTACCTTCTTTCTAGATCTGATCTTTCTTGTGCAACAAGGTAACTGTATAAATATGTATACATATATTGTATTTAACATATAATTTAACATATTTAACATGTATTGGACTACCTGCCATCTAGGGGAGGGGCTCAGGGGAAGGAGGGGAAAAGTTGGAACAGAAATGAGTGCAAGGGTAAATGTTGAAAAATTACCCATGCATATGTTTTATAAATAAAAAGCTATTTAAAAAGAATGGTATTAAGAATGGTCATCTCTTTTACTGGCCTAAATCATATCTAAACTTAAATATGCATTTTCTATCTACATACAATGTTTATGAGAATTAGCTTCACATGAATAATAGAGGTAGGTTTTTTTGTTTGTTTGTTTTTGTTTTTGTTTTTTGTTTTTTTAATTTGTTGAGGCATTTGGGATTAAGTGATTTGCCAGTTAGAAAGTGCTAAGTGTCTGAGGTCAGATTTGAACTCAGGTACTCCTGACTTCAGGGGCAATGCTCTATCCAGTGCACCACCTAGCTGCCCCATAAAAGAGGGTTTTTATAAGGAAAAATCAGCTTTTCATGATAGACCACATCTTAAACATCTCAAAAGAGTACAAAATTTCCCTGATCATTTTGCATCTTGATTTTAATGCATTTGTTTCAAAAGAGTATAAAAAGAATATCTCTACAAAATCTCTATTCTAAAAAGAAATTTTCCTCTATTTTCTTTATAAATATCTTTATATTCACAATTATTTTCATGTTGTCTCCCTCTTTAGGAGGATCTTGTGCACCGAGACGGGATCGTGGTTTTTGTTTGTTTGAATTTTACTTATAACACAACACTTAGCACAGTATTTGGCATATAATAAGTAATAAAGTGTAATTTTTCCAAATAAAATAAATATAAAAAAAATAAAAAAATAAAAATAAAAAAGAATGGTATTTCTTTATACCATTTTGATCTTTGATCAGTGCAATAACCACAAGTCTAGAGAACTGAAGATGAAACAAAGAGGTGATGGACTTAAATGCAGAGATACATTTTTAGATTAGAAAATGTGGATTTGGGGTTTTGTTCGTTTTGTGTTTGCTGAACTATGCATGTTAAGAAAGTTTTAGATTTCATTTTTTAATTGTTCAATTCAAGGGATACAACATGAGAGAGATATAGTAAATAATTATAAAATAAATATTAAAGTTTATTTTTTGAGATCTTGTAGAGAGAATTCACACTTTGGTGGGATTGAACTAGATGATTTCTAAAGTCACTTCCAATGCTGACATTCTAGCATTTACCTTCCACTACAAAACACATTTTCAGGACTTAGTGTTTAAGAACCACATTAGTGTATATCTCTATGCCTTAGTTCTTCATTAGGTAGCATTTCGTCCCTCTGTTCTGATTGGTAGCCAAATTGTTCTCCTATTTTTAATTCCCATCTACTCTCTTCTTTCTCCTCCTCACTACTCTCTTCCCCAATTCCTATACTTTGTGACATATTCTGCAAAGTGGCTGATAACTCTGATTTATGTAACCACATAAGTGGGAAAGAAGATGGCAATATATTCAACACTCCTTCAAAAAGTATTTTATTAAGAGTCTTCCACAGGGAAAACTGGGACACTAATACATTGTTGGTGGAGTTGTGAAAGAATCCAGCCATTCTGGAGAGCAATTTGGAACTATGCCCAAAAAGTTGTCAAACTGTGCATACCCTTTGACCCAGCAGTGTTACTACTGAGCCTATATCCCAAAGAAATACTAAAGAGTGGAAAGGGACCTGTATGTGCCAAAATGTTTGTGGCAGCTCTTTTTGTTGTAGCTAGAAACTGGAAGTTGAATGGATTTCCATCAATTGGAGAATGGTTGGGTAAATTGTGGTATATGAAGGTTATGGAATATTATTGCTCTGTAAGAAATGACCAGCAGGAGGAATACAGAGAGGCTTGGAGAGACTTACATCAACTGATGCTGAGTGAAATGAACAGAACCACAAGATCGCTGTACACTTCAATGTTGTATGAAGATGTATTCTGATGGAAGTGGAAATCTTCAACATAAAGAAGATCCAACTCACTTCCAGTTGATCAATGATGGACAGAAATAACTACACCCAGAGAAGGAACACTGGGAAGCGAATGTAAATTGTTAGCACTACTGTCTATCTACCCAGGTTACTTATACCTTCGGAAGCTAATAATTAATGTGCAACAAGAAAAAGGTATTTACACACATATATTGTATCTAGGTTATATTGTAACACATGTAAAATGTATGGGATTACCTGCCATGGGGGGAGGGAGTGGAGGGAGGGGATAATTTGGAAAAGTGAATTAAAAAAAAAAAAAAAAGAAAGAAAGAAAGAAAGAGTCTTCCACAGTAGCACAGGGGATAAAGAGCTGGACTTAGAACCAGGAAAAGCTAGATTCTAGCCCCATTCTGACATTTGTCTGTGTCACGGGGCAGGTGACTTAACCTCTCAATGTCCCCAAACAACTCTAAGACTACAGATCACAGAATTGCATTGGTATAAATATTTATCTCTTTACTCCACATACTAATAAAATCACAGATCTTAACCCTTCCCAAAAGAAAAAAAAAAAGTTATATAGTGTGCCATGTGTTAGAAATACAAAAACAAAAACAGTCCCCGCCCTCCAGGAGCCAAGGACTAATTTGTGGAGGTGACTCTATTCTGGAACCTTAAAAAAAAAAAAAAAAAAAAAAAAGGAAGCATCATGGAAAATTCATAGGGAAATGTTAGTTCCCAAAAGACTGTTTTTCCATAATAATTTCTCATTCACATGGCATTTCTTTCACAGACAAGATTTCATTGTTCAGTTTGATTCAACAAACATTTAAGAATCCATTTACTATCAAGAATCTACTTACCACTCAGGTTGGTAAGGTGAATAAAAATAACTAGATGATTGAGAAAAAATATTTCAGAGACAGGATCACACCCTAAGTCAAAGGTATATTGAAGAAATCCTTAACTTCTTGAGTTTATGCTTAGAATAATTTACTAATCAGATTCAAGAAGATTAAGAAGGAACAATCCAATAGATAAGAGAGCAGTAGTGAAGAAGGAAAAGGAGAAAAAAGTATCCAGAAGAATAACAAAGGCAAACAGCATAGAAAGGTCAAGAATAAAGATTAAGGAAAATCCATTGATTTTGCTCTGTCATGAAAATTCTCTTCTCAAGCACCAGAAGGAAAGGTTAGAAGGAATTATTTTAAACCAATGGTGCAGTAAGAATCAAAGCAAGCTAAATCATCACAAATTCCTGAATTGCCAAAATCTAAATTAGTGAGGCCTTACCATTAGGATACACTTAAGACAATGTCAACCAGGAATAAATAGTATAGAAAACAATAAAACATCATAAGATTACAAAATCTTAGATCTCACAGACCACTAGTAGAGTCACCTCAGAGATGAATAGGGGAAAACTCAAGGGCACATTGCATTCAGAAGTACTAACCCTATGGACTGGGGAGAAGTGGAAATACAGCAAGACAGAATCAGAGCTCATTCAAAAGAGCAAGAAGGGAAGAAATTTTGAAGCTGAGGGGCAGCTGGGAGAGAAACGTACTACATAGGGTTTGGAGCTTGGAAAGAGTGCTAAACAGCTGTCCAGCAGACACCACTGGGCTAGTAAACAGGACAAGGAAGTGAATTATTACATGGCTCATTGCCCCCTGATAATCTTGCACATTCTGTTTGTCAAGCCTGAGAGCAAGGAAAGATCAATACATATCTGCTCTCTCCATCACCATCAGCCCCACTATTATAGGGAATGGAAACATTCTTCTGGTTCCAGGGTCACCTGGTCCATCCCTCTGCCTTTAGGGGATGGAGGGAGGTCTGGTCTTGCATGTTCTGTTTATCAAACCTGAAACCAAGGAAAGATCAATACATAGATGTTCTCTCCATCACCATCAGCCCCACTATTATAGGAAATGCTAACGTCTTCCTGGTTCCAAGGTGATCTGGTCCACACTTCTGCCTTTAGGGGGTAGAGGGAAGTCTGGCCTAAAGAAGAATAATTCCACCTGCTCTGACCAGCTTATTCTCACCTTTCCGTAGAATAAACTGGTCAAGGAGATTATAGATTATAGGATGATCAATTCTGATGGACGTGGCTCTCTTCAACAATGAAATAATTCAGACCAGTTCCAATGATTCTGTGATGAAGAGAGCCATTTACACCCAGAGAGATGACTGTGGGAACTGAGTGTGGATCACAACATAACATTCTCTTTTTGTTGTTGTTTGCTTACATTTTATTTTCTTCTCATTTTTTTTCCTGTTTGATTTGATTTTTCTTGTGCAGCAAGATAATGATATAAATACGTACGCATATATTGGACTTAATGTATCTTTCTACCATGTTTAACATATATGGATTACTTGCCATGTAGGGGAAGGGGTGGAGGAAGTAGGGAGAAAATTGGAACACACGATTTTGTGAAGATTAATGTTGAAAAATTATCCATGCATATGCTTTGAAAATAAAAAGATTTAATTAAAAAAATAAGCCAGTCAGAGCTTCTCTGGCCCCTAAGAAATCTTTCCTTCATCTTCAACATTTGGGATCCCCCTGACACCTCATTCTCTGTTTAGGGTACTCAAATAGAACGTCTGAGCTATGGTCAGATAAAACAAATTCCTTAAGAAAAAGGACTCATTTTCATCTTTGCATCTCCAGTGCCTACCATAGCGACCTGGTACATAATGGGTTCTTAATAAATGTTTGTTGATTGATAATCTGTCTTTTGGCTGCAAACTGTAGCCAGAATCATTAAAGGAAAAAAATGGTGTGCTTTCCATCAGTGCCTCCATCTCCCTCTCCTTCCTCTCCTCCTCCACTTTCATACGCACTTCCTCTCCCTCTTTCCTTCCTCTGACATTATAGAGTGGAGGGGGAGGTAAAAGGAGGGAGCCCCAGAACTATAAAAGGGAGTGTTCTCCTGCAGAGAGAACACAACCAAAGGATACGCTGAAAATTTGCCATCACCCTCCAAGACCTTTTTCAGAAGCTCTACAGGTAAGAAACTGTAAAGGGAGATTTGGGAAGAAGGAGGAATATCCACCCATGATGCCGGGTGATATTAAGCCAAGCTGAAGGGCCGGAGATCCTCAGGGCAGCTCAGGACCCCTCTACTTGCTCCCCTTTGAAGAGGGCCAAACAGAGAAAGATCCCACCGCCATTATTCTACAGTTTTTTACATCAGAGTAGTGTCTCTGTCCAGGTTCCCAAATGTGGGTGTAAACTGGAGTCTCTTTCATCGCCTCAAGACTCTGCTATAAAGCAGCTTCAGATTCCATCACCCCTCCAAGAATCCTGATCCTGTATTTCCACAAAACCTGCTAATTAGTGAGGAGGGCTGCGGTAATCTCCTTCCACTCTAGATAAGGAAAGAGCTCAAGATGGCTATTAGTAGTAGGGCTGGGAGTTCTCCAGAATCCACAATTCCCAAGGCAAAAAGCTCAAGGATTTTTCTTCTTCAAAGGACATTCTTTCTAGTTAGTTTCTATAAGAAGGGGCACCTGGTACGACAAAGGGAAGATATTGGCAGGTACTAGAGGAAGAGGAATAGAAAAATGTCACCCAGTTTTCTAGGGAAAACTGCAGAAAATGCAAGTTGTTCCCACTAATCCATGTCCCTCTTGGTATAGTAGAAAAAATCCTGGAGTTGGGGGAATTTCTGGATTTCAAATGCTAGTTCCTCTTCCTATTCTTCCTCCTTTTTGACAAGGCAGTCAGGGTTATGTGGTTAAGTATTAATTTAATTAATTTATTATTATTTAAGTTAAGTATTAAGTTAATTGTCCTGGGTAATACAGCTAGGAAGTGTAAAGTGTCCAAGGCTGGATTTGAACTCAGGTCCTCCTGACCCCAGAGTCAGTATCCACTGGGTCACCTGGACCTTCCTTTTTTATCTTGAATTCATCCTTTCCCACTAGAGTCCTATTTCCTTCTCCATGAAATATGGGGATTGAATTAGATGATCCATCACTAAGGTCGCTTTTACTCCCAAACCTTATGAGCCTGTGACTGGGAAAGGCAGAGAAGGAACCCCACTGGTGAAGGGTAAAGGAGCCCCCTCAATAGCCTTTTCTCCTACATTGAGTTCACCCTTCACAGACAGGATGCGGCAGCTGTGGGGGTGTGTGCTGGTCTCTGCCCTGGCTCTGGCCATCTTCTCTGAAGCTTCCCCAAAGCCTGCTCTGCTCCAGGACACGCCTCCAGGCCCAGAAGCCTGCAGGAGCCTGGGACTGGGCTGGCCAACCCCCCTGGGCTCTCCTTCCCACTCTCGAAGACAACTCCGTCCTCAGGAGCTTCCCCACCTCAAGGCAGGTAAGAATTGTCAATCACTCCCCAACGGCCAGGTTAAGAATAGGGAAACACAGCAACTCTTAGAATCAGAAATTTAGAACTAGAAAAGGCCAAATGCAACCTCAATTTACACAGGAGGAAACTGGTCTCAGACTAGCTTGCGCACAGTTGCAAGCCCCTTTGAATCCAAGTGTTTCTGGCCCAGTCCAGTAACTTAGTCTGGGAATTTAGGTCCAAGGCCCAAGAACACAAGTCACCTCCTCTCCCTCCATCCCTCAGTTTTATTCTCCACCTATCCCTTCTTTCTCACTACCAGACCTATCCAAGAAGCAAGGACCATGGCAGGAAGAGGATGAAGCTTATGGCTGGATGGACTTTGGACGCCGCAGTGCCGAGGAGAGGGACCAGCTCCCCTAGCATGTACCATCCTCGTCCTGCCCCCACTCCTCCTCCATCCCACCCTCTGTTCGGTGCCGTCTCAAAATAAACATTTTCTCACCCTAAAGCACTGTCACTCTCTTGGTTTGTGTGGTTGTTGAGTGAAGGGATGAGGGGGTGTCGAAGAATGGAGAATAGGGGCCAGCCCGGAGGGAGCTGTCCTCTCCCACTCCCGCCAAGAGCACAGGACTATTAATCCATTATGTATCCAAAGATGGAGTCAAGGAGAAACAATGTTATTTCTATAGAGTTTTCTTTACCCCAAACCAATGAGACAGCTATGGCAGGTGCCAAATCCATTGTACAGACAAAAAAGTAAAGGTTTAGAGAGCTGAAACAATTCCCCAAAAGGTCATGCATAGAATGACAAAAGCAGGATTTGGTCCCAGGCCTTCTGACTCCAACACTAGCATTCATTACACTATACTGAGCAAAGTAAAAGAAAATTAACACTCTTCCAGCCCTTCTCCCTCTTTCCCCATTCTACTCCTCTTCCCCCCTAACAAAAAAGCTATACTTGCCTCTCTACAGAAGCAGAAATCCAGGAAGAGATGATAGCAAAAAAGAAAACCCCAAAAAAACAAAAAACAAAACTAGATTAGGGGCTCTGAGGCTCTGATTGTAGCTGTGCTACCAACTCTCTCGATGTTCCCTCCTAGTTTCAAGCTTCTGTAGCTCTAGAAAGAACTCCTTCCCTCCCCCCCTTCACCACCTACCTAAACCATTCATTCACTCTCCAGAGAGACAAAACTCGGGCAGTCGCCTAGAGCATATCTTTTATTGCGTGGCACTGAGCCACCTTCCACAAGGAGGGAGAACTCAGATGAGTTTAATGTGCATCCATATGGTGATTGCAAGGGGTGGGGAGGGGTCTTAGTTACCTCTCTCCAACAGTGCCCATGTACATAGTGGTAGCTTTTAGAGCAGAAAGCTTAAAAAAAAAAATAGTGTGGTGGGTAAGGAATCCAGGGGTAAGGAATTAGGCTCTTCCTAGCTTACATTATTCACAGGTATGAAAACTCAAGACAGAATTTCTCATCACAGTATTAAATATTAACCTCTATTTACAACCAAGACTAAGTTGGTTAGGGGGAGAGAGGATGGGGGTACAGGGAAACTAAGTGCCAAGTCCTAGAAAGTGCATGTGGCAAGTAGAGATGTGAGGTGGGCCTCGGGGGGATGCATGTGTCTGTGGGGTGTGGTTGGAGGGAGAAAGGAAAGGGGTCCAAACTGTACTTTAGCTGCCACTCAGCAACAGGATGAGGGCAATGGCCAGGTGAGGGAAGAGACCCTTCCTGCCACCCCCAACAAAAACACACTCAAAGGATGCTCTCTCACCATCCATCAACTATTCCCTGTCTTGAGGCTGGGCCAGGGGGCTCTCAAGTCCCCACTTTCCATCTCTTTGAAGCCCTTCTGGCCACCACATAGTCCAACCCCAGCTGCTGTAGCTTCTGGACCAAATTGATGCTGAAGCCATTGATCTCCTGACTATCCCATCTTTGACCCCATCTTGATGCCCCCCACCCATTTTGAGGCAGTTCTCTGGATAGAGCAAAGCTTCCTAGAGGCCAGCTTCTCCTGTCTGGATGCAGGGATGTAAATGGGGACTCTGTGACAGCAGAGATGCCCTCTTTCTTCAGAAGAGAAAGCAGAGTCTGGGAAGGTCGTGGATGGATGGGTCTTAGGCTCTCTGCGGGCCAGCAGCAGGGGGTGGCAGAATGGCAAAGCCTGCAGAAGAAAGAAAAGGGGGAAGAGGAGCTCATAAGTTAAAACAACAAAGAACTCACAAGAATAACAAAAGGTGGGGGGTAAGAAGAAGAGACGCAAGCCCCCATCCGTGGTCTCTAGCAGGGATTTGTCTCTGGGATGGAGAAACAAGGCTTTGAAGGCACCAGTTGCCTTACCTGGGGGTATCGGAGGTGACATCAGAGGAGGGGCAGACCAGGCGGCTGGCAGTGATTGTGTAGGTGGCTGGGGTCTGGGGGAGATTGTTAACAGAGTGCAACACTGGAAGGGGACAGGAAATGTGGGATTAACACACACCGGGAGGGAGGGGTTTGAAGGAAAGAGGAAAGACACATCAGGTGGGGAGGAGTAACATTCACACTCCTTTTCCCATGAGAAAGATGTCCCCATTCCCTCAGACTCTCACTAAGTGGCCCACTGATGAAACAATCAGAGGATGAGAGGGAATGACGGGGCAGAGTACAGCCATAGGAGACAGCCCCCTGACTAACCCATCTCCTGGGCTCCTCCTCAGTATCCGTCCACTCCACCTACGACACATCCACTCATGCTTTCAGTTATCAGCTTCTCCCCCCAGTCACGCTGCCCAGGGCCTAGCCCAGTGAGCTGCGTATGGACCAATTCTCCATCCCTTGTCCCTGCCCCCAGATCCAGCACAGGGAGATGCTTATAGAATGACAGAACTCAGCAGATGCTTATAGAGCGAAAGCACAAGCCACGCCAGGACCGATTTCACGGGAGAGATGGTACATGAAGCAGAATCACACAGACACAGGATCAGGCGGACAATAAGACAGACAGGACAGTGCGTGTCAGAGAGGAGAGGCTTTGTAGTACCGGGGGCTGGGAGGGGCTGGGAGAGCGCTGGACCAGGCGCCGGGGATGCTGCGTTTTCACATGTGCTCTTAGGCGACTTCTGATCCTCAGTTTCATCAACTGTAAATTGGGTCTAACATCCAAGCTGCCAATCGCAGAGGGGTGTTGTCGGGATTAAGCAACTTTACAGATATAAAAAAGTTCTTTTTACATAAATGTGAGCCATTATCCTATTTTAAGGTATTATAGGAGACAGCTCTCACACCTCTGGCCAGATGCACAAAAAAGTAGCTCAAGTGTAGACATTCTAGAGAATAGTGGGAGATGATGACTTCATCTTTCCTCCATTTAACATCCTTCTTTCATCTCCCCCTTCCCTTTCAGTTGTTCCTGGTTTGGATTTTATTTGGGAAAGAGGTAGAAGTGAGAGGTCTGACTCACACAGGGAGTGAGCCTTATCCTGGGCCATGGATGTCGCCACTGTCTCCTCATCTTCTTCGGGGTCCTGGAGAGTGTAGACTTTCTTCACATCCACCTCTAGCTGACGGAAATCCTTGGTCAGAACGCCAGGTCGAGGATCCAGGATCCCTGCCAGGTGGGGCTGGGCCAGCTGCTGCCAGTGGTGCAGAGTCGCCGAGCCTCGGGGGACGACAAGGGGACAGGCATGTGTGAGACAGACTCCTCCAACCCTCCCCTGGAGCCTAAATGACATGAGTCCCACACAGGCTAGTAGTTTGGACCTCAGGTCCAACTTAGGAGGCACCTAATACCCGAAGTGCAAACACACACAATGATCACCGAAGGTGTGAACCTTCATTCCAAGGCAATGGTAATGGGAGGTCTCACTGTCCCAGGATGGAAAGGACAGCATTAGGGCCAGCTTCTTCCTGCCATCTCCAGCCCCCCAAGCCCCTCTCACCTACTCTTACCTTGCAGCGGTTTGACAATCTGCAGTTTGTCAGGCAGGTAGGTGAGGGAGCCCATGGAGAATATAGAGCCCCCAGGAGGCTCTGAGCTTCCTGACACAAGACTCTCACTAGGAGTCAGGACTCCGCTGGAACTCTCCGCATCCTGGCCCAGCTTCTCCACACCTGGCTCTGCCTCCTGAGCCTCTTGCCACGCTTCCAGCTGCTGCAGGGCCGCCGCCAAGTCCTGGCTCCCGGGGATGCCTGGGCAACCCACTTTCTTCTCTTCTTCCTCACCAGATGCTTCCTCCAACCTAGAAGAACCCAGAGCCAGGTGAGATCACCTGTGCCTTTTTCCTGACATTCCTGGCATGAGGATCCAGGCCCTTGAAGGGATACCCATGCTAAGTCACTAGGCCTGCCCAGGAAGGATGGCAGCTATCAGTCTGTAAGCTCCCATCATTTCTCAGAGAGACAAACCAAAGTAAATGGATAGAGAGAGAGAGAAAAGAGGTAAGTAAATAGATATGTAAATAGATAGAGAGCTATTTTGATAGAATGAACAGATAGATACAGATATATAAATAGGAAGGCAGATATAAAGAGATGAATATAAAATATATATGTAATATTATCTATTTCCCCCAATTACATATTAAAACAAGTTTTTAACCTTTGGGGTTCTTTTAAAGTTTTGATTTCTTTTGTCCCTCCCTTTCCCACTCCCTGAGACAGTAAGCAATCAGAAATAAGTTATATTTATTTCCATATTAGTGATTTTAAGGTTCTTTTCAAGTAGGGATTTCTATCTGCTGACTCCATTCCCACCACCACTATTCTCCTTCCTCCCCTGGGTCCAGGGTTCTCCAGCCCTCTTTTCTCCAAACCACATGAATTCCCCCTTCAGTCTCTCCCTTCAGCACCTCCCGCTTCCAAGTACTTACAAGAGGACATGTCGAGAAGGATCAGAGCGGTGGCGGTTTGTAGGGGGTGTGCCTGAGGGACTGCCAGCCACAGAAAGTGGGGGAGAGCCAGGAAGGGGATGATGAAGAGAGGCACTGCCTGACCGGGACCTACTACTGTGGTTCACAGCTTTCACTGTCTCAAATACCCGGCGAAGGTTTCTGGAAGGAAGGGGATGCAAAGTTACAAGATCACCCTCATAAACTGGTGGAGGGTTTTGTTATGTCAGGTGGGGCAAGGCAGACAAATTAGGCATGGCAAGAAAAGTAATGGTCAGTTGATCCCTTCTCAGTTTCCTCAACTGTAAACTCAGGATACTACTACTTGTACAAAAGAAGCCAGGAGTTAGGAAGAAAGAATTAAAATTCAACCTCAGACACTACCCTGTGTGATTCTGGCAACTCAACCGATTTACCTTAACTCACTGGAGAAGGAAATGGTAAACTATTAAATTATCTTTGCCAAGATTGGTAGTTATGGTCCATAAGGTCCTAGGAGTCAGAAACAACTCAACAACAACAGTATAAGTAATTGTACTGCCCATTTCACACTGAGAAAATGAATACTTGCAAAAGTGAAAGTCAATTATCAACAAGCATTTATTAAGCAATAGTATACCACGCACTAAGCTAAGTGCTAGGAATACAGAGAAAAGTAAAATTAATTAATTTTAAAATAAATATAAAAATTTAAAAAATTTTTGAAGTGAAACAAAGAAAAGCCAAAAACAAAAACCACAGCCGCTGCCTTCATGGTGGGGAAACATGCAAAAAAACCATGCACATCGAGTAGAACCAGGAGATTATACACAGCAATAACAAGATTATACAATGATCAATTCTGATGGAAGTAGCTCTCTTCAACAATGAGAGGATTCAAACTAGTTCCAATTGTTCAGTGATGAAGAGAGCCATCCACACCCAGAAAGAAGATTGTGGGAACTGAGCATGGTTCACAACATGGCAGTTTCACTCTTTTTGTTGTTGCTTGCTTGCATTTTATTCTGCCTTCTTTTTTCTTTCTTTTTTTTTTTTTTTTTTTTTTTTACTGGTTTGATTTTTCTTGTGCATCACCATAACTGTATAAATATGTATACACATTAGATTTAACATATTTCTACCATGTTTGACATATATTGGACTACTTGCCATCTAGGGGAGGGCATGGGGGAAGGGGGGAAATTGGAACACAAGGTTTTGCTAGGGCTAATGTTAAAGAATTGTCCATGCATAGGTTTTGAAAAACAAAAAGCTTTAATAAAAATAAAATAAAATAAAAACCATGCACATGCAAGATCTAAATAGCATAAATGAAAAGTATTCTTAGAGGCAAGCACTAGCATTAAGGTGAGATATGAGTTGAATCTTGAGGGAAGCCAGGAGGCAAAGTTGAGGCACAAGATCATTCTAGCCATGAAGAACAGTGAGCACAAAAGGCAGAGATAGGAAATGGAATAGCCCATTTGGGAAGGATTGTATTATTATAGATAGATTATAGATAGCTTCTTTGGGGAGGAGCAAGTTTTGTTTTGTATGTCTCAGGGGATATCAAAAAGGACCATTCTCTACCTCCCCTGTCTCCACCTGTATACAGACCCACCTGACAAAGCCATGGTCACCAGAGGAAGTTAAGAATGCAGACATTGCTGGGAAAGGAACCAGGGCTTAGGCAAAGATTTTTTCTCTGCCAGAATAAGTCGTGATTTGGACGAGATGTCCTCTGAGGCCCTTCCAAGTCTCCCTCTAGGCCGCAAGGTGGCCCAGAGACAGGGCGCGAGCCTAAGTGGGGACGATCTGACTTCACATTCAGCTCGGTCATTTACTAGCTGTGCAACCCTGGCAAGTCACTTAATCCTGTTTGCCTCAATTTCCTCATGTGCAAAACAAGATGAAGAAAATGACAAACCATATTCCAGTATCTTTGCCAAAAAAACTCCAAATGGGGTCACAGAGTCAGCCACAACTGAAAGACCGAACAACCACAAAATGACTTACAATGGACCGAGCTGTCTGTCGGCAGACGAAGCATCTGGTTAGTCAAGAAATAGCGAGTCAAGGGCTTACCATGTGGAGAACCATGCAAAGAATTGGACAAAAACCAGAACTTTGAAACGTCGTCTCCTCAAACATACAGAAGGATCTCAGATCATTCCCCAGTTATTGAGGGAAAGAGAAAGAATCAGGTGAAGTGGAAGGGTAGGAAGGGAAGAGAGAGAGGGACTTGGGATGTTGTGTTAGGGAAGGAGAGCATCATTGGGAAGCCAGAGACAAACTTCTGTTTGGGATCCAAGAACCCACCCTGTCCCTCAGCTCACCGGCAATCAGAAGATGGATTCTCATTTTCCTTTCTCATTGTCCCTTTAATCTCTGCAGCTAGGGAATCCTGAAGATGTGAGAAAGACCCCTTTCAGAGATCAGAGGAAAAGCATGCATAAAGGGAAATTTCTCTTGCTTTATCATGTTTATTTTTTTCAAGGGCTTCATTTCTGTTTTCAGTAAGGGTAGGAGAGAAAAAGTCCATTTAAAATAATTTAATTAAAATGCATTATTATGATGATGATTATTAAAACTTAATTTAATTTTTAAAAATACTGGGTGTAAGCATTCTCCCCACTAGCTGTGACTCCGAGAGGAGAAGGAAGATGTACATGCTTTGTGCTCACCAGAGGCAGGCTGTACACACTATTGTAGTGGCTGACTGTGCCACTGGGCAGGCTTTGGAGGCGGAGTTTTTTAAGTTCTCCCTGGGCTTCGTTCAGCAAACCATCACACTCAGCATATTTCTCTTGTAAATCTTGCATCTGAGGACATCACAGACATGGTTAGTACCCTGGGAGGGGTCACTACCCCGCCCCACTCCCACCCCCGCCTTCCCCTTAGACATGTGAATGAGCTGATGTATTTGTATACTCCATCAATGAATCTCTTTTCCCTCTCTGGGGCCTGGCTTTCAAAAGGTGGGATGAGATTATGAAAGGCAGAGAAGGGAACAGAGAAATTAAAGGCCGGACCCAGAAGCACCGCATCATAATAAAGTTTCTAAAATCTAAGGAAAGGAATACAAAGACAAGAGAGATGAAGAATTCAGAAAAATATGGGAAGTCTTGTATGAACCAGCACATTCATTCAACAAGCATTTAGTATAAATGCTAAGTATCAACTATGTGCCAGGGGGGAAAATAGAGTGAAGCACCATGACAATCATGAAGAAAACCCAATATGATGCAGGTCAAATACCAAGGATCAACCTCATTAAATCAGTTCATTCATATAATTTATAGTCTAAGAATAGTTTAAGGCTCAGAGAATCATGGCTCAGGACTAGGGAAGAAATGAACCTAGTTTGTTCCTCTTGCCTACAAGCCCAAACTTTCTCTACTTTCAAATAACCAATTAACTAAAACACACCCTTTCAGTGAAAAGAACCACAACAGTGTTAAATGTGCTCTTGCCTGCACATATTTAACTGTCTTTCTGTAGGAAGATACTATAGGGTAAGTGGGGAAATTGAGAAATATGAGAAGTAACATCTCAAAACAAAAAATATAAAAACTTTTAGATAATTAAAAAAACCAAGGTTATAGAAGCAATCATTTATAATTTGGTTTAAGCTTTCTTTATTTTTATCTCTTCTTATTCATATTTAAATACTTATGCTCTTCCTTGAGGCAGAGAGTAGTTACAGCAAAATGATAGTATCAGATCTAGGATTTCATTGGTATTTGGGGAATTCCAGTAAGGAAAGCCCCTCAGTCAATGCAGCCTAGATACTCATTTGTAACTTAGTGTTAGGAAGTGGTCTGAAAAAGTCAAACACATCCTACTATCTGTCAGAGGCAAGACTTCCTGACTCCAACGTTAGTCCTGGACCCATCTCGACATGGATTCCTTTATTGATAACAGCTAAAACAAATTTTATTGCTTATTCCAATGGGAACGAAATTCAAGCTAAATGCCTTGGGGTCAATGGGAGACACTGAAATAAACAGTAATTAGTGAGTATTAACTTGTTAATCATCTTAGCATGTTTGAATGTTTTTGTTTAAGGCTGCTAAATTTGGGGGAGTGGGGATTAATAAAATGAGAACATATGAATATATGCTCTCCTCTTTAGTTCAACTACTCTTTGAATGTGAGGGGACCTTACCTCTGTCTGAAGTTTCCTCTGGCTGTCTTTGGCCAATTTCAAATGCTGCTGCAGCTCTTCCATCTCAGTCCCATACTGGAAAGCAACTAAGAATTGTCACCACCTGGGGCCAACAGCTCCCAGCTTCCCCTACCACCATCACTAAGATGATCCAAGACCACCATAGTCCCTGTGCTTAGGAACCATCACTCCATCCCCAAGGTCCCAGAGTACCGACTGCCCGATCTAAACAGGTTGCAATGTTCCCTTCCTGAAATGTAATTTTCCCCTGAAAGGTTCTTTGAAGCAAGAGTAAGAGGGTGTTTCCCCCCAGAGGGACAGGGAGCATCGCTCACCTCCCGGCACCGCTGTTGGAGTCCCACAATCTGGGCCAGAAGCGCGCTGATCTCCTCCTGCTGACGGGCCTGGTCCTCTGTCTTTTGGGCCAGTTCCTCCGTCAACAAGGCTACCTGCTGGCTCACCTCCGCTGAGGATAGAGGGGAATCACTCTCCCGTTTTCTACTTAATCCCCAAACCCCAGCTGACATAAATTAAATGGACATATTTAAGGTGTAACAGAACATTAATGTATATATTAGGTCACTCAAGCCTTATAAACCCATGAAGCTTAGGTGACCCATAGTGTACAGAATGCTGGACCTGGGGGTCAGGAAGACTCATTTTCCCTGAGTTCAAATCTGTTCTTAGTCACTTACTACCTGTGTGATCCTAATGCCTCAGTTTTCCTATTTGTAAAATGAACTGGAAAAATAAATAAATAGCCAACCACTGCAATATCTTTGCCAAGAAAATTCCAAATGGGGTCACCAAGAGTGAGACATAACTGAACAGCAAACTGAGGCTCAAAAGCGAACCAATTAGAATATGTCAGAAGAAATTGGACATGGATTTCTAGAACTCTCCCCTCACACCCAATTTTTCTCAGTTTCCTAGTCCCTCCTTTGTCCCTATTGTTCCCTGCTTTGTATTCTATTTTATTCATGTCATAATCTGCCTGGTAGAATGAAAAATCTTTGAGGAAGAGACTTTTTTCCTTTTCATTTTAGTCTTTGAATCAGCATCTAAATCTTTGCATAGATGTATGTACTTACATATGTAGGTAATGTATGTACACTTTTTTAAAAATAAAAATTTGGTAGTTTGTGAGAGAAGGAGCAGGGGGTCATCTTTCAAACCCAAGACTTGCCTTTTCCATGAAATACATCAGGTCCTGCTGGTCTATCAGTTCTAGGTCAACAAACCTATTATGCATGGCCTACTATGTGCAGCACTATGCTAAATGCTGGAGACTGAGAGAAAGATAGAAAATCACCAGGGCCTACCCTCAAGGCATTCAAGGTTGAATGGAGGTGATAACATGCTAAGTACAAACAGGAAATATACGGGGTTGACTGGAGATAATCTCAGTCAGAAAAGACTTCTTACAGAAAGTAAGAGTTTAGCCAAGACCTGAAAAAAGCCAGGAAGCAGGTCTTCTCCCAAATTCTCACTGAAACTCTCAGCAAAGCATTTTGTTGGCACTGAGCCTTCTCTGTTCTATGTATGGTAGTTTTGTTTCCTCAGCTAAAAAAACGGAAGGGATTTATGGTGCTAGGGATATAGTCTGTTTTCAAAACATTCTTGTTGTCTGATTAGATCTCACTGTCTCTGTGCTAGTGAAGAGCTCAGCTTCACCCTCATAAAAAGACTCAGAGAGAAGGCAAAAAGTTACTAAACCACATATCACTGTGGCTTCTACTCCAAAGAGATCAAAGGAAGAGGAAAAAGGACCTGTATGACAAAAAATATTCACAGCAACACTTTTTCTGGTGCAAATGAAAGGGGGAGCCCATTAGTTGGGGAATGTCTGCACAAATATGATAAAAGTTACTATAGTGCCACAAAAAAAAATTAATGAAGGGGATGGTTTCAGAGAAATTTGGAAAAATTCATGCTATGAACTGATCAAGTGTGAGGGGTACAGAACCAGTAGAAAATTTGTACAACCACAACCACCATATTGTAAAAACAAAACACTTCAAAAACATTTAAGAACTCTGATCATTGCCATCACAAACCATTCTTTATGAGGATCTATGATGAGACATGCTACCTACCTCCTGAGAAAGAGGTGATAGACTGGAATGGAATATACAGCCTTTTGGATATGGCCAATATGGGAATTTGCTTATATTTGATGTAAATACATTTGTTATGAAAGTTTTTTTTCTTTTTTTACTTTTTCCATATTTGGATACAGAGAAAGAAGAGATGGAAAGGAAAGAAAAGAGATTTTTGTTAATAGAAAAAGATTAATTAAAATAACTTTAAAGAGACAAAGTTTGGGATCTGAGGTAAAGATTATTTCTTGATTTCTGGGAGAAAAAAAGAAAGGGATAGCAGGACCCAACAGAAAGGAAACTGGATCAAGAATCAGAGCATCTGACATCCTGACATTGCCACTTAACTCACTACTAATTTGGGACAAGGCCTTTAAACCCTGAGCTTCAATGTCCCCGTAAAAAGGAGGATAATGATACTTTCACAATCTACCTTGAATGGTAGTTTCAAGATCAAATGAGAGGAAGTCTGTGAAAGCCTTTTTAAACTATCAAGCCTTCTATAAATGTGAGCTATCTTCAATAATAATAATGATGATGATGATGATACCCATAATATAATAATACAGAGCACCCAGATGGCACAACCAGAGTTAAAATCTGATCTCAGACACTTACTTACTAGCTGTGTAGTAACCCTGAACCAAGTCACTCGACCCTACTTGCTTCAGTTTCCTCATCTGCAAAATGAGCTGGAGAAGGAAATGTCAAATTATTCCAGTAACTTTGCCAAGAAAATCCCAAATGGGCTCATAAAGAGTTGGACATGACTAAAAAACTAAATAATAATAATATAATAGCTAGCATTTATATAGCATTTCTCAATTTGCAAAGCATTTTGTCATTTGATCTCTATGCAACCACCCTATGAGGTAGGCACTATTACTTACTATACTCATTTTACAGATAGGGAAACTGAGGCAAAAAAAGTGACATGATCTGTCCAGGGCCATACAGCTAAGTGTCTGAGACCAGATTGGAATTTGAGTTTTCCCAACTCCAAGTTCAGCATTCTACTTAGCTGCCAAACAAATAATGGTCAAGAGGACAGTACCATAAATCAGAGGCAACCTCCCAGAAAGAGCCACCCACCCCCAGCTTCCATGCCACATACAGAATTGCTCCACACAATCCAGCATCAGCTGCTGCTCCTGGTCCTCATACTGGCAGGTCTCTGTGACGATGCTGCTGGCCTGGAAGAAAGGAAAGGGAAAAGAGCATGAACATTTCATCACTGCTACCACCACCACAACATCTCCTATATCAAGTCCCTGTCCCCATGGCATGCAAGTTTAGGAAGTCTGAGGAGTAACAAGAGGAAAAAAAAAATTAAAAATTTTTAAAAGCTAAACTGATGTCCACCCCACCCCTTCCAATAGAGACAAAGCTATCGTTCTCCCAGGTTAACACAAAGCTCTATGTCCCACCTCCAGCCTAAGCTGCTGGTTCTCCTCTTCCAGACCCCTCAGCTTCTGTTGCAGGGTGTCCAACTGGATACAGTGCTGAAGAGAAGCTGAGGAATCACAATGGCGAAGTCTGGTTGGTGGGGGAGACAGAGAAAGGAAGAAGATCAGAGAGGGGAAAGTGAGGAAAGGGGGCCCTCTATAACTCAAGACAAGAGCTTCCAGGCACACATGCGCTTCTACTCAGAATAGAGAGATCTAGCCTTTCAATGATGGGGAACCATGGGATTCGAGACATGGCTACCCTTGTACAGTGGATAGGACTGGTCTTACAAATGAAGCATTCTGTCTGATATAAATAAGCCTTTTAACCATTCAAAAATCTGAGCAACCAAGACAAACTGCAGAGACGGTGCCCCAGTCCGCACTGTTTCCTCATTGTTATTGCTCAGTCATTATCAATCTTGTCCAGGGGCTTTCTTGGCAAAGATCCTACATCAGTTTTCCATTTCCTTCTCCAGCTCATTTTACAGATAAGGAAACTGAAGCCTCCAGATTAAGTGACCCACTCAGGTTCTCACAGCTAGTGGTCTGCCATTTCCTTCTCCAGCTCACTTTACAGATGAGGAAACTGAGGCAGACAGGCATAAGTGACTTGCCCAGAGTCACACAGCTAGTAAGTGTCTGAGGCCAGATTTGAACAGGTCCTCCTGACTCAAGTTTAGTACCCTATCCATGGTGCTCCTCAGTTCCTCATCTGAGAATCTCCTATATCAAATCCTTGTCTCTATGGAATACATGTTTAAGGAAATCTGAGCAGCAAGAACAGAAGAAAACAAAACAAAAAAAACCCTAGCTGGTCCAGCTTCTTCATTTCATAGATAAGGAAACTGAAATTCCAGAAGCTGTCCTCAGTCATAACATCAAAGGCATTATTTGAACCAGTATCCTTTGATCCCAGACTAAATGATGGAAGACATAAGAAACACAATTCTGTCATTAACGCATAGTGAGATCTTAAATCACTTCTCTTTATGGGCCGTTTAACTCCTCATTGGTAAATTAAGAATTATTTACTGGGCAAGTCACTTAACCCTTATTTGTCTCAGTTCCTCATCTGTAAAATGGGGATACACTGGAGAAGGAAATGGCAAACCACTAGCATCTTTGTTAAGAAAATCTCTTGTCCATGAGATCACAAAGAGTCTGATAGGCTTGAATGACTGAACAACAACAAAATGATAATTAGACTAAATTGATCTTTTAGGTCCCCCTGCCAGATGTGATATTTTCTGCCCGATGATTCTAGTTTGGGGTAGGGTAGAAAGAAGGGATTCCAGTGATTTCAGCTCTCAGACATGCCATAAGCCCATCCTGGATCATCTGAACCTGACACGGTAAGGTCAGAATGAGTGCAGAGAACAGGACCCAGGGGCTCAGGGCCGGGAACTCACGGAGTAGCAGCGGCGCTGGAGGGTTCACTCTCCTCAACAGTGTTTGTATAGAGATGGAGGAGATTGTCACGCATAGTAACTTCATGTCTAAGTTGGGCGATCTGGGGAGGGTGGAAAAGAGAAAGCATAAGGAAGATGAAGGATAGCTCACAACTTTGGAATGGGGGTCAAGGGCGGAGCACAAAAGGAAATCCCAACAATTCCCAACAATTTGGGGATGGATTACAAGGCAGTCACCATGAGATGAGGGGCAAAAGGGAATCCTTAGGAGAAGGGTATACAGAAAGTCTACTGAGAAGAGCCCAGGCCCTGGCCATTTTACCTCCTCCCTGGCTAACTCCAGCTGCTCCTCCAGTAATTCATTCTGCTTGGACAAGGAGCAATTTTGTTTCAGCAGAGATTGACCAATCCTAGCTGCCAATTCCAAGTCCCGTTCTTTCTGCAGGCCAAGAAAAAGGAGAGAAGGAGAGAAAAGTCTTTATGGGTTCAACTAGTCAGTAGGGTAGTCCAGGGCAGTTAGAAGGGTGAGGAATGTTGCCCACAGTATCAACTTTCACCTAAGATGCAGCCTGTGGGGGCCTTTCTAGTTCAGACTGGCTGGGGAAAGCAGTATGGTCTAATACAGAGATTTTTAAAGTGTGGAACTTTACTATCCCAAAGCAATGTGTATTAAAAATTCCCAAGGGCCCCCCAAATCCCTTTAAAATGTCAAGATCAAAATTATTTCTATAATAATAGTATGATGATGGAACAGCTAGGTGGTGCAGTGGATAGAGCACCAGCCTTGAATTCAGGAGGACCCAAGTTCAAATCTGGTGTCAGACACTTAACACTTCCTAGCTGTGTAACCCTGGGCAAGTCACTTAACCCCAACCTCAGAAAAAACAAAAATAAAAATAATAATAGTATAATGTTATTTGTCTACTAAAATACTCCTTCCTTTTCCAAGTATCTATCTATGTGAGACCATTTTTTCTTCACATAGCCAACCAAAACAACATTTGGATTAAACTGAATGCAGCAGCAAATAAGAGAATTCAATTATCTTCTAGAAGATCTTAAGAAGATCTGAAAAAGAAGGTAAACCAGTGCCACCTTTTTCTCAATAATAGTTTTTCTGAGAGGAAATATTTTTCACAAAAACTTTATGCCATTTTTAACCTATAACAGATTGCTTGCTGTCTTAGAGAGAAGGGGAGTAAAATTTGGAGCATAAGGTTTTGCAAAGGTGAATGTTGAAAACTATCTTTGCATATATTTGGAAAAATAAAATACTATTAAAAATAAAAAAAAAATTTTAAAGTGTGCTCCTTTTAAAAAAAACATTATGTCAGGGCACCAAGATAGTTCAATAGATAGAGCACTGGCTCTAAAGACTGGAGGACCTGAGTTCAGATTTGGCCCCAAACACTTAATACTGCCTAGTTGTGAGACCCTGAGCAAGTCACTTAACTTCAATCACCTCAGCAAAAAAATAAAATATTAAAAAAATCTGCATCCAGAAAAAGATCTAAGGAAACTGAATGTAAATTAACACATCTTATGTTCACTTCTTTATTCTGGTTTTTATCTCTCCTGGTTTTTCCTTTTGCTCTGATTTTTCATAATATGATTCATAAAGCAAGGTGTATTAAAAAATAAACAACAAAAAATAAAAAAATTATGTCAACATGTAATGAGTTTTTAAAATTTTATGAATAAATATGAAACCTTTTATCTGTTTTAATTTTTAACATATGGCCCACATAAACAAAAACTCTTTGTAGTCCTCAATTTTTAAAAGTGTAAAGGGAGTCCTGAGATCAAAAAGTTTGAGAACCACAGCGCTAATAGAAAGAATCTTGGTTCCCTCGGTTAGGAACCAAGAAACCTGATCCACCTAGCTCTACCCCAAACTTGCTTATGTGCCCTTAGGACAAACTGCTTCTCCAAACCAGTTTCTCCTTCTCTTAAGTAAAGTTGGATTTAAGAGTCACTAAGGCTCTTTGCAATTCTAACAATTCCATTCCTATCATTACCCTTTGCCTGATTCACTACCTGGTCAGACAGACAGCTAAGAACACCACAAAGGTAATGTACCAGAAGGAAAACATGAAGAACTAGACCCTTCTTTCCCCAGCAAGCTTTCAGAATTGAGAATGAGGTGTGGTCTCTATCTGATGGACTGGAGGCTTGGGAAAGTGGTGGAGAAATGTAAGGTAAAACAAAATCACGACAGGACAGAAACGTGGGGATATATTCACCTCTTCCAGTAGGCTGGTCACAGCATCAATGTCATGATAGGTCTTGGTAACTTGGCTAACTCTGTCAGAGCAGAGTACTGCAAATATCAGAAAGAGAAGACATGAGGTAGAAAGGAAGGAGATTTCAGGGAACATCTATATAGTTTCACTCTTATTACCATTTCCACCTCCCCCTAAAGGAATAAAAATGAAGATAGTAGAGATGGGCTTTCATGCTGCCCTCATAAAACACCCAAATCCCCAGTTCCAAACAAGCATTGTACATCTGCTCAGCAGCGATGATGCCCCCTCCCCACTTCCAAGGGAAAGCTGGTTTGACCCAGTTTCTCTGGTGAGGGGTGGGGAGGGGAGAGAAGAGAGGGCTGATCTGGTAGAATAAGTCAATTGCTGGCTTTTCCCCCTCGGAAGTATAATGGAGTGGCCCTGTGCCCCATATTTTAATTGCTTTTTCTGTTTCTAAATATTTTTGGAAGAAGTGGGATATTCCAAGATGCTTCAGTTTGTCTGGCTATCCAGTTGCCCCGGAGATGAGACTGAGGCTGGGAGAATGTATGTGTAGACCCGCACGTCCACTAGAATGAAACAACCTTCCTTCCCAGCCTCCAAGAATTAGAGCCTTCCTGGTCCCCTGTCAACTTCATCAGCCTCTAATTGGTATTAATTGCCACAAATGTCTCATTAAATAAGAGCCTCTTGACCTTAGCATAGCCTTTCTTCTAGTCCCCCTTACCAAATTTAGGGAGGGGGAGATGTCCATCAGAGTAGTGAGGGAAAGAAAAATTCTGTGGCATCTCTAATGCCAGAGACCTCTGCTGGGATCGCGTTATTTTAGCCCTCTCACCACTTCTCAGCTTTGCCCCCCCCCAGCCACATGGAGAAGGAAGGCAGGCGGGGATCCTCATAGCCCCAACCAGCGCCCAGGCTCAAGGCACAAGTCCCCTCCCCATCTATGCGATGGAGGGGGGAGGGGTGGTGAGAAGAGAAGCCAACCTGACCTAGATAGAAGACCCCTGTGCTCCCCCCTCCCCTCTCCAGTAAATTTAAAGGAAACAGCATAGTGTAAATGGCTAAGCAGCAGATTTGGGCTTTTGAAGTGTCCAGTTCAGAAGGACTCGCACTGAAAGCACGTTCCCCAACCTCGACACTGCGCCTGCTTTACTCAGGATTTGGGGGTGGGGGTGGGGAGGAGAAGGAAGGGAAGGGAGGGAGAGGAAGCAAGAGAAGTCCATAGACCTGCTGGTGGGGGGCGGGGAACGGAGGGGCCAAATAGTCCCCACAGGACCCAAAAAGGGGGCGGCTCGGTCCAGAAAGAGGGGGAATACAACTATTAGAATGCCAAGTAGGGGCAGAGAACAGGTAACTAGAGGTCACCGAGAAGAGGTAGATGCTACAGAAAAATAAATAGGCACGTATTGAGTTCCTACTATGTGCCAGGCACCGTACTAAGCGCTTTACAATCATCTCCATCGATCCTCCCAACAACTCTAAATCTATAGCGTTCAAGATGCCCGAGACTGCGGACCTCGAATGGGAAAGGAACAGTTGCCAGTCAAGGATGCGCATTCATTGGGCATCCTTACCCACCCCACCCCGATCTCCCTGCTGGAGACTCCTGGGTCCCCGTTACCTTCTTCCAGCTCTCGGATGAGCAGCTCCGAGGTTCTCTCGGAGCCGGTCCCTCGGGTACAGTACGCAGCCGGGCTGCTCCAGATTTCTACTGACACCGGACCCTCCATCTCCGCGGCCACGCGGCCCAAAGAGGACTAGAGTCACGTCCCCGAGAAGAATTGGGGGTGGGGCGACTGAGGGATGGGCAAAGGCTGTCCTAACAGAGAGATGCGCTAAGCTAGGACCCCCTAGCTAGCCGGACCGCCGCTCTCCGGTCCCATAGCCCGAGCTCTGCAGCCCGCAGCCTTGCGCACTCTATTTATAACCTGCGTCTTGTTTATAGCACCTGGCTGAGCCATACCACGTGACGGGGAGGGGATTGGGATGAGGGGGATGTGCAAAAAGAGGCAGACCAGGTTTTGGCAGAGAGTTGGCTACCGCTGCTCCAGATAGGGACCAAACTGGGATCTTCCAAGGTAAGGATTTGAGACCAGTGGGAGCAAGGCAGAAGATGAGGGCTTGAGATTTATTCGGCATCCAAAACACTACTGCCTTTCCCCTCCCTCCACACTGGTCTCTCTCCAACTCTCTGGCCAGATTGGTTTAGCCCAAAGCAACAAGTCTGGGATTGCAGGAGCAGAGGACGCCGGAGTCCTTTCCTTACACGTCCCCCTTCCTAAGATACGCGCGAGTGCGCATAGACACAAGAAGGTAGGACCACTCATCAGCTCACAGCTGGAAAGGACTTCAGAGGCCATCTAGTCCAATGACCTCTTTGTACGGATGAGCACAGCAAGGCCCCCCAAGGACCTTTCCTTAGGTCCTCCCCTAAAGGGATCTGAAAAACAAAGCCAGGATAGGGACACATAGAGTGGGGTGGTGAAAAGATTACTGGAATCACAATGGGAGGACCTGGTGGCTTTGAAATACAGGCTTGCAACTCAGTGGTGCAATGAATAGAACTGCTGGAGAGCTGGGTTCAAATATGGCCTGAGACTAGCTGAGTAATGTTAGGCAAGTCTGACTTGTTTCATTTTCTTCATCTGCAAAATGAATATAATAATAAAACTTGCCTCCTAGGATTGTTTTTGAATCAAATGAAATAACTGTAAGGCACTTAGCACAGTGCCTGGCACAGAGTAAGCAATATATAAATGTTAGTTATTTTATTTTTGTTTTTATTATTATTATTATTATTATTATTATTATTATTGTCCCAGTGTCTGGATCTCACCTTCCTTTTCTGTAAAAGGAGGGAGTCATTTCAGCTATGATCACACAATTGGGCTGAGGAGGAGAAACAAGGATCTATGGGCATTTTGATGTTAAGATAGACAAAGATAGCTAGCATTGCTTCTTTGTAAAACCAATAGGGTTGGAAGGAGATTGGAGATAAGGGGGGGAGGCAGGAAAGAAATATCACCCGGTTATAGCAAATCACAGCCCTGGGGCACTCAACATGTACTGAAACAAAACAGAGCAAAAAACCTAAACTCATATACCCATTTTCAGCCTACAAACTTCTATTTCATCAAGGGAGTGGGGGGGATGTCCTGCCTACATCTTTTCTCCTTCAAGATTGCCCTTGCTGTTTACTGTAACTTGATCTGGCCTATAATAAAATGTTGGGGAGGGGATGGTGTTGACAGTATTTTTCCTTGGCCCCCAGCCCTGCCAGAGTTAGGAGGACACTAGGGCCAAGGACAATCCAGGCCTTTCTCTAGCTCTAATTCTTCCAAGATGGGATTTGTGGCTCCATTTGACTTCTTGAAATCAGCTTAAGGGATGGAAAACTTTTCAGTTGACCTAGGGTAACTGGAACAGCTGAACAGCATCTCCCAGGCGTTCCTGGGGAGTCTCTGTGCTCCCCTAAAAGGTTGTAGATTTATGCCTAGGGCCTGAGCAGGGTAAGGGGATCCAAAGTAACTATAACTAGCCACTACTCTGACTTGCACCAGAGAAACAAAGCATAGTCTCTGCTCCAGAGGACTTTACATTCTCAGGGAAGACAGGTAAACAACTAGGTAAACATAAGAAAGGTAGAGTAGATAAAAGGGACTAAAAGGGGAAGGCTTTAACAGCTGGAGGAGACTGGGGAAGCCACCTGGAGTAGGTGAAATTTGATCAGTTTTAAAGGAAGCTACAGAAACTCATTTAAGTTTAAGTATAGCTCACTTGGCTGAACTGCTTTGGGACTTAATTTGATTTCTCCACACTTGTGTGTTATGGATGTTTTGTTTTGGGTATTATCTTCCCCATTACATAACAAGCTACTTGAATTCAGGGTCTTTCCTTTTTGTTTTTGTATTCCTAGCACTTAGCACAGTACTTGGCATATAGAAGGTTGATTGATTGATTGATTGAAAGGCAATCAGCAAAATTTAATAGGCATAGGTGAAGAGATAGGGGTGAGGACTTCACTGACAGATGAACTCATGGAGGACCCTTCAGCTACCCTTATGCCTACCCCCCAGCCTCCTCAGGCCACAGCTGTATGCACTCTATTTACAACCTGCATCTTGTTTACAGCATGTTCCTGACTGGGGGAACAACTAGTATAAAGCCTCAGGAGATTTGAAATGAAGTGATTCATACAGGGGGCCAATGTTGTATAGTGTGAGGAAAAGAACAATAAAAAGAGGCCAGGTTATGAAGATCTTTAAATAACAAAGGAATTTCTTTCTTTATGTTTGATTCTAAAGGAATTGGACAGTTTAGGGGTAAGATGGCCCAAATATGAATATGAAAGCCTATGAATCTAGAACATTGGCAATAAAGAGATGGGGATGTCGAGCTGTATCCATAGAAATAACTGTCTTTAAGAAGAAAAGAGTGTGCTCTGGAGAGAAATGGAGTTTTCGAGTCCAGCATTTTTCTCTTCTTTTCATATCTTCCAAGTATAAAGGATTCTGGGGGTGATCTCTGGGCTCCTTGAATAGACTAGGGAATCCTGGGCTTAATGTACATGGCAAAAGTCCAAGTGGCTCCAGGTGGGAAGGGGTGGGAGTCAGACACTCTCCAGATTATTACTAAGAGTCTTAAGCTTCTTCTCAGGACTTGGGAGGGGGAAGAGGAAAATAAAGAAGATCCAGTTATGGAGGAAGCCTCAGCAAAGAAGATTAACTACCCTCTCCTGTTCAGCCTGACCATGAGGTCAGAAGTTTTCCCTCTTCCCTTAGGGTTGGTCTCAACTCCAACCCTCTCTAATTTTCTGCTCTGTCTTCCCCAGATTCCAACCTAATTCTCTTCCCAAGGAACTCATAAAATCATACATAAAACCAAGATTTGTAAAGCAGACCTGCAAATAGCTTCCTAAGTTCTATCAGCCCAGAAGCAAGTCACACCAGCCCAAAGAGTGAAAAGTACAAACAGATTTTCACAATGACACAGTCCTATATAATGAAAATCCTTGAAAGGAGGGACTGTTTCATTTTTATTTTTTTAATATTCCCAGAATCTAACACAGTAGGTACTTAATAAATGCTTATCAATTGACTGATTGATTAATTGCTGATTTAAACCAATACAAGTATCTGAGCCCAAATATGGCCAATGGATACTCACAAAAATATTGCAGTGTTTCCTGGATCTGGTTGGGGGTCAGGTGTCTGGAGACATCAGGGGGTACCATTGGAGTCTGAATCCAATCATGATGTTCATAGCCAAAAACAGAGTCAGCTCTAAGTTTGTAATGTGGCAGCTGCTCCCCCAGGAGGGTGATGATCTCCACCTCAGGTACATCATTACAGAGTTCTGGCAGAAGGAAAAAGGGAATCAGAAAGGTGGCAGAAGGGGAAGAGCACTTGCAGAGCCCCTGATTTACCCCCCCCCAGGTTGCTGCTGACTCTTTTCCCTCACCCTGATTCCTGAAGCTCATCTCTGTCCCACTACACTTTTATCTGCCTCTCCCTTAAAACTTCCTATGTCTACTAAAGATACAATAAATATTTATTTCTTCCTCTTTATGTGCCTCAGTTTATTCATCTGTAAAATTGTGATAATATTTGTGCTATCTTTCTCATGGGATTGTTTCGAGGAAAACACTTTATAAATCTTAAAATGTTACAGAAATGTAATTATTATTAACATTTATATAAACATTTATGTTATATATAAATATATATTATTTATATAAACAATTATAAACATTTATTATTTTTATCCTGCAATATACTTGAGAAAAGTATTTTGCTGCCTACTGCATCCCATCAGAACTCCCAAAAGATATTCCCCAAGGATTGCCCCATGAACCTGTGTCATGGTACCTCATAATGGGGAAATAACAGACTCCAGAATTAAATATTGATCTCCTCCCACCTTTGAATTTTTTTCCAATAAACCGCCCCCAGCATATACACATATCCCCCAGTCACCAGTGAGAGTGGTGGCGTCACAGAGGGCAGCTGCCTCAGGCACATCCAGGTGTCCCTTTGGGGGGCCCTGGTCATCCAGTTTGGCCAGAGTCAAAGGAAAAAGCCTGTGTCCATGGGTAGAGGGCAGTGGCACCTAGAGGCAGGTGAGGGGCACAAGGAAGCTGCCAGGGCAAAAGTGAGAGAGAAAGAATGATTGACATCAGAGTAGGTATGAGTTCTCTTCCCACTCTCACTGTCTTTGCATCACAGTAGGGTTCTGGCTTCAGTAACCCTCACACTGTGGCAAAGTTCCATATCCAGCATCCTTCCCATGGGGCTGGAGATTGAAAAAGGGAAGTTTGCTTTCCCACTGTCCCTGGAGAAGAAGAAATAACCCTGTTCTCATTTGCTTCCCTGCTGCCAAATAGAAAATTTAAGGGAAAAGAAAGAATAATTTGTTATAAAAACAAAACAGATCGATATTCTTGGGGCTCTAGTGAAACAGGCATATTACATCTTTGGTAGAGCTGTAAATTGGTACAATCTTGTGGAGAGGGCAACCTGGCAACAAACCTCCTTCCTGGACTATTGCAATAACCTGCTGGTTGATGTCCCTGCCTCAAGTCTCCCTAGCCTCCATTCAGCTAGAAAGTCATCTTCCTAAAGTACAGATTTGACCAAATCACTTCCCCCTTTTCAATAAATGGCTCTTTGTTACCTTAAGGGTCCAATATAGAAGAAATATAGAAGGAGTGGTCTTTAAAACCCATCATAAACTGGTCGCCTCCTACCTTTCCAGTTTTCTTACACCTTACACACACACACACACACACAAATTGCTGCAGTCCCATGACACTAGCCTCCTAGCTATTCCTCAAGACATTCCATCTCTCATCTTCTCACTGACATTTTCACTGATTTTCCCCATGCCTGGAATTCTCTACCTCCTGTCCTAACTTCACCAATTTCAATAAAATCTCAGCTTTTACAAGAAGACTTTCTCAATGCTTTTTAATGCTAGTATCTTTCCACCATTGATTATCTCTTTGTCTATATTTTGTCTTTCCACCATTGATTATATCTTTGTCTATATTTGTCTATATATTGATTTATCTTTGTCTTTATCTTGTTTGTACATAGTCATGTTGTCCTCCTTTAGGCTGACAGACAAGAATTGGTTTTCCTTTGTTTGTTTTACCTTTCTTTAGACTCCCAGGACTTAAAATAGTGCCTGATACCTAGTAGGTACTTAAGAAATGCCATTAAGAAATACCATTTGACTAAGTTAGAAAGCTATAATATTGTAGAAAGAATATTCAATTTGAAGTCAGAGGACCTACATTTGAATCTTAGCTTTGCCAAGTTCCCATTAAATTTAGAATCCTATGGTCCGGGGATCTCATTCCTAAGACTATAGCTTAACAATGTTGTTTTTTTCAGATTGGCTAAGATGACAGGAACTAATAACGATGAATGTTGGAGGGGCTGTGGGAAAACTGGGACACTGATGCATTGTTGGTGGAGTTGTGAAAGAATCCAACTATTCTGGAGAGCAATCTGGAATTATGCCCAAAAAGTTATCAAAATGTGCATACCCTTTGACCCAGCAGCGCTACTACTGGGCTTATATCCCAAGGAAATACTAAAGAAGGGAAAGGGTCCTGTATGTGCCAAAATGTTTGTGGCAGCCCTTTTTGTAGTGGCTAGAAACTGGAAAATGAATGGATGTCCATCAGTTGGAGAATGGTTGGGTAAATTGTGGTATATGAATGTTATGGAATATTATTGTTCTGTAAGAAATGACCAGCTGGAGTTGCGAAAGAATCCAGCCATTCTGGAGAGCAATCTGGAATTATGCCCAAAAAGTTATCAAACTGTGCATACCCTTTGATCCAGCAGCGCTACTACTGGGTTTATATCCCAAAGAAATACTGAAGAGCGGAAAGAGACATATATGTGCCAAAATGTTTGTGGCAGCTCTTTTTGTTGTAGCTAGAAACTGGAAGATGAATGGATGTCCATCAGTTGGAGAATGGTTGGGTAAATTGTGGTATATGAAGGTTATGGAATATTATTGCTCTGTAAGAAATGACCAGCAGGAGGAATACAGAGAGGCCTGGAGAGACTTACATCAACTGATGCTGAGTGAAATGAACAGAACCAGAAGATCACTATACACTTCAACAACAATACTGTATGAGGATGTATTCTGATGGAAGTGGAAATCTTCAACATAAAGAAGATCCAACTCACTTCCAGTTGATCAATGATGGACAGAGGTAGCTACACCCAGAGAAGAAACACTGGGAAGTGATGTAAATTGTTAGCACTAATATCTGTCTGCCCAGGTTACATGTACCTTCGGAAGCTAATGTTTATTGTGCAACAAGAAAATGATATTCACACACATGTATTGTACCTAGACTATATTGTAACACATGTAAAATGTATGGGATTGCCTGTCGTCGGGGGGAGGGAATAGAAGGAGGGGGGGTAATTTGGAAAAATGAATACAAGGGATAATATTATAAAAATATATATAATAAAAAAAATTAAAAAAAAAAAAAGAAATGACCAGCAGGAGGAATTCAGAGAGGCTTGGAGAGACTTACATCAACTGATGCTGAGTGAAATGAGTAGAACTAGGGGATCATTATACACTTCAACAATGATACTGTACGAGGATGTATTCTGATGGAAGTGGAAATCTTCAACATAGAGAAGAATTAATCCAATTCCAATTGATCGATGATGGACAGAATCAGCTACACCAAGAGAAGGAACACTGGGAAATGAGTGTAAACTGAGAGCATTGGGTTTTTTTTTTATTTTGTTTTGTTTCTCTTCCCAGATTATTTTTACCTTGCAAATACAATCCTTCTTTTGCAACAACAACAACAAAATTCGGTTCTGCACATACATATTGTACCTAGGATATACTATAAGATATTTAATATGTATGGGAATGCCTGCCATCTAGGGGAGGGGTTGGAGGGAAGGAGGGGAAAAACACAGAACAGAAGGGAGTACAAGGGATAATGTTGTAAAAAAAAAAAAAAAAAAAACCTACCTATACATTTGTACTGTCAAAGAAAATGTTATAATTATAAAAATTAATAAAAAAATGTTAAAAAAAAAACCCAATGTTGTTTTATAAAGTAGAAAAGAAGTTGTAATATTATGAATAGGACATTGGACTTGGAGGCTGGTAGACCTGTGTTCACATCTCACTTTAGACACTTATTGGTTGGGTGACCCCCAAGCAAATCATTTAATCTCCCTGTATCTCAGTTTCCTCCTCTATTAAAATAAGAGTTTTAGATTCCATCGTCTGCCTCTAAATTCCCTTTCAGCTCCAAATCTATATAATAATTTATATTTATATAATCTATATTTAATAATCTATATCATAATCCTGTAATCCTTAGCTTCTTAAACAGTCACAACCCCAGTGGCTGTGAATGTGGGGGTCACAAAATTATGATTGATTATCACTAAAAGTTTGATTTGTATACCTATTTAATATACTTATATCCCTAGGATTATGTAAAAAATTCTCAGGTAAAAAGGAGTTGCAAAAGGAGAGGAAAACGTTTAAAAAAGGCCTGCTATAATCTATAATCTTATGAACTATACCTATAAAAATATTCTTAGCAACTCTATTTGTAACAAAAAAAAGGAATCATAGATGTCTACTTAGAAAGGACCTAAAAAATATAACCTTCTCTTCTGATAGATAAGGAAATCGAGGCTCAGAAAAGTCCAATTAACTTGAATCAAGTCACATAGTTAGTACCTTGTTACTACCTCCTTGTTATTACTAGGCAGCTAAGCAGTGCAGGTGATAGAACTAGGTGTCTGGAGTGGGGAAAATTTGAATTCTAATTCTGTCCTAAATGCTTATTGTGTGACTTTGGATAAATCACTTTTGGGCTCTTAGCTTCTATTTCCTTATTTGAAAAACAGAGAAGCACCTGCTTCTGGGGACTTTTTTTGTGGATCAAATGAGATTATATATAATGGGCCTTTACAAAATCTTCAGGGGTTATCTAAATACTTTTGTCTAATATGTAGAGAAGCTAAAACATTTTGCCAATCTTAAAACAATATATGAAAATCAGCAATTTGAGCAAACTGAGATAGGAAAATAGGAAAGGAAATTAAAAAAAAATTTAAGCATCTGCTATTTCATGCCAGACATGCTTTACAAAAATATTACCTCTTTGATCCTTAAAACAAGTCTACAAGGTAGTAACTAGTATTATCCCCATTTTACAGCTGAGGAAACTGAGGTTGAAAAAGTTTATATGAGTTACCCAAGATCACTCTTCAGTATCTATTATCAAATGTGTCTGAGGTCACATTTAAACTCAGGGCTTCTTGACTCCAGAGCTGTATCTACTGTGTCTCTGAAGAGCTTCTGTAAATCAGAGTAATAGATGATATTAAGATTCTGAGAATGACAAATATGAAGAATACAAAAAATAAGGAAATACTTTATAAAGAGAAGCAAAGAAAATAAAGATTAACTAACATTAGGGGAAACCAAAAATCAAAACCAAGCTTAAAAAAAAAATAAGCAAACATGCCTTTGGCATTTTGCAGAGATGGGCTATGGATAGGGAATACCACAATGCTGCTATCATAGACTTGGTCAACCAGTTGGTTAGTTTTGGTAAGTTGCCTTTTTTTCCCCTTTATTACAAGAGATAACTCAATGAGTAGACATAGGATATGTTCATAAATGAAAGTGATCTAAAGACAAGCGGTATAAATGAAAATTAAAGCTACTTTTAAAAAAAAAAAAAAAAGGAAAGCAATCAGAGGTAAGTACAGAGGAAATGTGTTTCTAAGATTATTACTTTGCTAAAATTTACATGAGTGGTTGTTTTTTTTTAAGAGTAAATAGTTTGAAGTTTAAGGCTCTCTTTGAGTTTAATTTTAGGGGAGTTTTTGCTCATTTTGTTTATTTACTTGTTTTCTATTAAATAATATATAAAACCCAGTTATTTAGAAATGGCTCCCTCTTCTTTCTCCTTTCATTCTTCCACCCTCTTCCCAATGGAACAAATATTTACAAAAGTAAAAACAAAATAAGAAATAAACTTCCAAAATAAAAAATAATTTGAGGGAAAAAAATCTTCCTGGTTGCTGAGGCAAGTGACTTGCCCAGGGTCACACAGCCAGGAAGTGTTAAGTGTCTGAGGCTAGATTTGAACTCAGGTCCTCCTGTATTCTGGGCCAGTGCTCTATCCCCTGCACTAACTAGCTGCCTCTTGAGGAAGATTTTTAACACATTGGGCAGATCTGAGGAAGTCATGAATAACATCCACACAGGACAGACAGGCATAAATGAGCCACGAGCTCTGACCATTGGAGGGAATACCCACACTGTGGAATACCCACACCCACAGTGACATTGGAGAAGAAAGTACTTGACTATATTTGATTGTTGGTATTTGTTGAGATATTAAGTTTATAATAAAAATTCTTTTTTAAAAGCAGAAGAAGTTGGGAGTTAGGGGAGGCCAGGACTTGGGTTATACCCTGACTATGGAGTGGGGAGGATGGGAACAGTGTCCAAGAATTTTCACAGCTTCCGTCAATCTGAGCTTTCTGTGCTGAGCTAAGGACGGTTCACTCATCTCTCTGTGCCCACCAGAGGGCAGTGCCAGCCCATGCCCAATAGTAGATCCGGGGAGTGCTCCTGCTTTGCCTTGGAGAAACAGAAGTGGTCTGGCAGGTATTTTATTCAGGGAATACACTCAATCTCTCCTTTCTATTCTATATTGAAGGCTATTCTGCTGACCTGTGGAAGGAGAAAGACTCCACTCCTTGTCTGTGCATCTGTCAGTCTATCTCCGTCTTTCCTTGCATTTTGCCTCTGGTCTCTGCCCACTTTCCCTTCTGGGAGGAAGGGGATGGGAAAATTCTAGGAGGGGACCAGGAAAGGGGTCCTACATGTCCCTGGGCTTCAGGCCAGACCGACACACCCAAAATCAGGACTCATAAACACTGCCTACTGTCAAGACTGATCGATTGGACCCTTCCCAGAGGCAGCTGGACACACCCCCATCATAATGCAAAGCCATAGAACACTGTACTGTGTCCAGGGTACAGGCCATTACCACCAACCCCTCCCAGTCTCAAAGGAAGAAAAACAGAAGTTGTTTCCCTCTGGAAAGTCCCATTGCTCTCTGAGATCTGGATCTGGACAGTGCCCACACCAGGAGCCCGAGAGTTTGATGTTGGAAGGCTCTCCTCTCCCCATCCTTTGGTCCCCCTGTAGGGGAACACTCCTCTGCCCCCAACTTAGGAGTCCCCTCTCCCCCCCCACTCTTACCAGCCAGAGATGCTGCTGCTGCTGGTTCCCCTAATTCTTCCACCAGGCTCCCCAGGACACACTTCCCTCAGTCCCACCCCCAGGCAGATCTGAATACAGGATGGCAGTAGATGTCAGACATCTCCAGCTGTGTTCTCCTCCTCTTCATCCTTGTCTCCTAAGGCTTTCTCTCCCTGGCTCCAACTCCCAGGACAATGGGCTCAGATCTAAAGTGGTCAGCTATAGGCGGGGGCATTGCAGCAAAATACCCCAACCAGTGACTCTGCTTCTTCCCTTGCCTGAGACACCGAGGGCCGGCCAAGCCATCTCCCTGCTGTTCAGGTAGCCAGGCCAGGCTCCTCTCTGCTACTCCTTCCCAGCTGAGTCTGGGCATGGGAGAAGGTGGAGAGACTATGTGAGTCAGCATTCTTCTTGTGGACGGGATGGAGGGGAGGATGTTTTGGCCAGGCTTCTGGAGAGCAATTAACTCCTTGGGTTTCTCTGAATCTGAGTAGAAGGAATGGGCCAAAAGAGGAGGGCTCCCAGAGGGAAGAAGTGAGAAAAGAACACGATACATTGGGAATGATAAAAGTCATCCAAAAGAGAATCATTGCAGGAATAGATTCTCAGAATCCTAATGTTAGAATTGAAAAGGGGCCTTGGACATCTATAACCTTTTACCATTTTAGGAAGGGGGGAGAAAAGGAGAAAAATTTGAAATTAAAAATTTTGTAAAAATGAATGCTAAAAATTATCTTAATATATAATTGGAAGAAAAAATAAAGCTCATTTTACAGATGAAAAAACAGGTCTTTAGCACATCAGTGATATGTGGATATCACCTGGGAAGTTAGTTAACAGAGCTGGGATCACAGCAAAGAATTCTAGAGGAAGGATATTTGGTGCAGAATTTGCTAACTTTACTCTCCCCTTCTCTCTCCCTACTCTGAAAAGTTCGAGGAGCAAGGGAGGATTAGGGGTAGATTTAGATATAGACATAAGACTGTGTGATCTAGGATCTAGGGCCTCCCTAGTCCAACCTCACCATTTTACAGGACGGCTGAACATCTGGAGAGGAATTTCTCTGGTTTGAATAATAACAATCCTGGAGATGAGAAGAAGCAAGGGAATGGGGAAGAGAGGATGGTGGGAGAGTTGCTACAACACGGTTCCCCATGGGAGAATATGGGATAGAACCATAGCATAAGAATGTCAGAAATGGCAAGCACTTCATAAATCATTTGGTCCAAGTTCATATTTTACAGAGGAAGAAGGTGAAATCAAAGAAAGCAGACGCAGGAAAGCCAAAAGCTTTGCCAAAGACTCCACAACTAGTTAGCTGTGGAGCTGGAATTTCAAGTTGTCTATCTAACTCCCAAACCAACATTCATAATAAAAATAGCTAGCATTTATACAGTATGCAGAATGTGCAAATGCTTTACATATACAATCTCTCATTTTTAAATTAAAGCTTTTTAATTTCAAAACATGCATAAATAATTTTTCAACATTGACCCTTGCATAGCCTTTTCTTCCAAATTTTCCCCTCCTTCCCCCCACCCCCTCCCCTAGACGGTAGGTAATCCAATTACATATGCAATTTCATTTAGCCTTTACAATCCTCGGGAGGTAGGTGCTATTATTTCATTATCCCCAGATTACAATTGAGGAAACTGAGGCTAAAAGCACAACCAGTTTGTCAGGTGCAACCAAACTGCTCCTTTTGAATTTTTCAGAGAGAGGGATGAAGGAGAAGGGAAAATATCCTTCTTCTAGAGATGGAGAGGCAGGGAAGAGCAAAGTTAGCAGATTCTGCAATTCCTTCTTTCAGAATTCTTTGCTGTTATTCCAGCTCTGCCAATTAACTTCCTATGTGATATCTGGCATACCACTAATGCCTTAAAGACCTGTTTCTACATTTGTAAAAAAAAAAAAAAAAAAAAAAAAAAAAGAGAGAGATTGAATGAGATGGTCTCCAAGGCCCCCCCCCCTTTTTTTTTTAACGTGACTTGCTGACCAGAGTCACACACAGATTATAAGCATCTGAGACAAGATTCGAACTTGGTTCTCTTCCTGACTCCAAATATGACATCCTACCCCTTTTGGCATCCATCTGCCTCTATTTCCAGAGATAGATTCCTTCCTCCTCAGTGATGGATGACTCCACTCTCACTCCTAACGTCTATTAGGATGAATTAGCCAAAGGCCCTTGTTGTTCCATACTTGCCTGGAAAAGGGCAAACAGGACAAATTCCTCCCCTATCATCCTAACCTTCCTCCCTTCTGTCTGCCCTCCTCAACATCCTCTGACAAAGACATTCAGGAAATCTCAGGCAGGAAGGGAGGGAGGGAGAAGAAGCCAGACAGGCTGTAACAAGCAGTGGAGCCCTTTGCCTCTGGGATACTGTTCTTCTACCTGAGATCAGCAGAAAACTAATATACTAGAGTTGTGGGCACAGAAACAGCAGGGTGGGGTGAGGTGGAGAAGAGTGTGGGAGAAGATGGAGTAGGAGGAGTGCCTAAGGCAGGCCCCCCATTATGCCCACCCCAGAGATGTAGCAGAGAAAAGGGAAGCTAGGAAACAAATCATTTGTGTCCAGGATGAGCAGTGCCAGGGAACTGGATGGACAAAGAGAGAGTTAAGTCCAAAACTTGGTGCACAAAGGGCGTTTATTTTAATCTGCTCTGGTGTGCCCTTATATCTTTTTGGAATCTCTGGACAATGGGGGGGGGGGAAGTCCCCGAGCCTTTCACTCACTCCTTATCTGAGAGTTCAGGGTTTCCTCTCTCTTGGAAATGGATCCTCCAGGTCACAATCAGAATTAAATTTGGATGCAGGCAAGAGTCTCCGGAGCTCTATACCTCAAATGATGTATAGCAACTTTCATTTTGTCAAAGCATTTTCACTTTTATATCCCTAAAGCAGTAGACAGGGCAAGTATTGCTATCCACATTTTTCATATGGAGAAACTGAGTTTGAGAAGCTAGATTATTGCCTGAAATTGCACAACTGGTAAATGGCAGAGACAGCACTAAAATCCAAGACTCCCTGACTCCCTAATCTCTTACACTAAGCTGCCCCCACAGTTAGGATTCATTTCTCTAGGGCTGTTGGGTCTGGAGGGGCAGGCAGCTATCCTAATCACTCTCTCCTCACTTATGCTACTTACAGATCAGGGGTAGGACAAGCACCAGACACATGCATATTCGGTCTTCCTGAAGTTTTTGAGTTCCCAAAGGGAAATAGGTCCCAGACTACTCACTCTTCCTGTATCCTCAAGCTAAACAACCTCCCTTCACCTCAACACAAGCCAGGGAGAATTCTACTAAAAGTCCATCCTAATTTCAAGACTCCTTACCCCCCCCCCCCCCCCAGATACTAGAGCCTTTACTCCAAGAGATGCTGGAGCCTTGGAAAGAAACACAAGCCAGACCCTCCTCGAAATCCCTTTCTCCTCCTCCTCCTCCAACCCTTTCTTTCCTTGGTCAGATTCCCAGCTACCCTTCCGGGAAACCCAGACACCTGCCTAGCTCCTAAAGAAGGATTCACCACAGCAATTGTCCCTTCAGGCCCCAAGACTGCCCAGAGAGTTGAGAAGGAAGGTGGAGGGGTCATTTCAGACACTCACTCGCTCTGGCTCCAGTCTTGCTCCCAGATCCTGTTCTAGCCTGCAGTTCCCCACTACAAACCTCCCCGAAGCCTCACCCAGCTCGGTTCAGTCTTCCTCTCCCCTCCTCTCCCCTCCCTTTCACTTTGTTTCTGTAATGATTAACCAACCCTGGGGCACTGGACCTACGTGATGACAGCTGGTGAAGATACTCCAATATCCTGCCTCAAGGAAGCAGGGCCCAGACTTCCCTCCCCCACAAGCCCTACAAGGGTCACCCTGCTCTTCCTAATGAAGCCAAAATTAGCAGAGGTCTCTGCAACACCCACTAATTCCAAGGCACTTTCCCCAACCCAACATCTCAATGGGCATTTGGGACATCTTTGTCCCTAAGGCCATCTCAATTTAACAGGTTAAGGAAGATAAAGGAGAGTTAGGATATTCTAAAAAAAAAAAAAAAAAAAAACCAACTTTCTGTACACATATAAGGAGACCAGTCCACTAGGGAGTATCCAGAGGCTCAGACCATTGCTATTTCCTATAGCCAGAAGGACATAATGGTATAGATTTCACCTCCAGGGCCCTGGTCCCATAGCCCTGTGAGAATTGTGAGTGAGCATAATGGGAATTATGAAGAAGTAGGAGGAAAATGCCTTGCTCCCTGCTCTTTTGTAAGGCTTTTTCTATAGGATAAAGATCCCTGGCAGGGAGGAAAGAAGGGAAAGAAGACAGACCACAGGATTCTAGGATTTCAAGCTACAAATGAACCACCTCATTTTTTTAAAAGGCTCATTGTACATTTAAACATATTTAACATGAATTGGACTACCTGCCATCTGGGAGAGGGGGGAGGGGGGGAGGGAGGGGAAATTTTGGAACAGAAGGTTTTGCAAGGGTCAGTGTTGAAAAATTATCCATGCATATGTTTTGTAAGTAAAAAGCTTTAATAAAAATTTAAAAATGTAAGACTTGTAATTTTTTATTTGTAGATGACAAAAAAAAAAGCATTCAATTCAGAATAAAATTCCTTCTTATGGGCTTTTTAACAATAGGGTATTAAGATCATTAAGGATTCTTCGGGAAGATATAACAACAGCAATAATCCTGGTCAGTATTCCTTTGGTAACAAACATGAGACACGGATAAAACATGGAGTAGGGCGCTGGAGATACTTGGAACCCTTTGGTGGAGAGAAGAATCATTGCAGAATCCAAGTTGGAAGCATTCTTCCTGGATGATGAGTGAACCATCTCATTTTGTACATGAAACAACTGAAACTTTGATAAGAATCCCTCTCATTACTCAGATGAGAAAAAATGAGGCTCAGAGAAGTTAAATGATCTGGTGGTGGTCACACAGCTAACTGTCAGAGGTAGGATTTGAACCCAAAACCAGCACAGCAACTACTGTGGCACAAATGAAAATCTAGATCTTTGGATTACAAATCTTGTGCTTTTTGCTGATTCCAGGAGACCTTCCTTCAATATAAAATACAGGTTCTTCTTTTCCCCTGCAGCCGCCTCAGAACACTCCTGCACCCAGCCACCTTATCTTTTTCATATCACTTGGAGAACTTTGTACCAGACTTGCTGGTGACATCTTGTGCTGTGCATGGGTGTGGGTTTTTAAGTTTATATTTTCCTGATTAAAACACAATTTTTCAAAGGGCAGAAATCATACCTTACTTATTTCTCTATCCCCACAATACCTAGCAGATATACTCATACATACATACATACATAAAACAGGGATTCAATAGATATTTGTTAAGTGAATTTCATACAGAGGGATGCCATGATGCCAGGTGAGCACAAGGTGGCACTAGGGATACAGTGTTTTTTAGCGATAAGGTAGAGCAGGGATTGGGGTAAGGAGGGGAGACAGAGGACATGAAGGAAAAGGAGAAACTCAAAAGCATATAACAATCTAGCTTCAGCCTACCTGAGCAGGCTTACTTCCTATCCTTTCTTGTATTCATTCTCTGATCCATCGCAACACTAATCCCAAATACAATACCTCCCAGGGTTACTGTGAAGATCAAATGAGATAACTGTAAGTGCTTAGCACAGTCATGTAGTAGGTGCTATATCAGTTTTGTTTTTTTTTTTTTATTCCCATACCTGTGCACAGGGCATCCCACATGCTTGGAGATGCCTTTAACACACATACCTTTGTCACACCTGCCTCTTATAATCCCAGACTCCCTTTGAGGCTCAGTTCAGATGCTAATACACAAAGGTTTCCTTGCCACCACTCTACCTTTGAATCATTTGTGTCCTCGCCATCCTAAAACCATCTTGTATTTATTTATCTATGTACTTACTAGATCTGCCCATAGATCATAAATCCCTTGACGATAGGGATCATTTTATTTATGTCTTTTTTATTCCCATCACTTAGCATAATGCTTTAGCCCCTAGTGGATATTTAATGAAACTAAATTGATGAAACAGAAAAAAAAGAATAGGCAAAAAACATATTTAGTCTATAGTATTATATAGGACATACTATCTTCTCTCCTATGGACATTCACAGATAGTAACTGGCTTAAGAGATGTACTAAGGACCCTGACCTTGAACTCTTTCCATCTCAAAAAGATCTCAGAACTATCAGCTGCAGAAATATTAGATGTCCCCTTTTAAAAAAACTCTCCCCCAAAGGGGCTGATGGGAAGGGAAAGGGAAATTGGAACACAAAGCTTTGCAAGGATCAGTGGTAAAAGATTATCCTTGCATATGTTTTGAAAATAAAAAGCTTCAATAAAAAAATCAGAAGAGAAATAAACTGGAAATTAAAATAAAAGTAGACAAACCAGAAGAAAAATAAACTGAAAATTAAAATAAAATTAGATCAAATAAAAAAACTGGAAATTAAAATAAAAACTATAAAATGGATTTTTAAAAACCCCTCATCAAACCAAGAGGGGCATCCTGAGAAATGTAATCAAAAGAGAAGAATCCTTCCATGGAGATGTTGAAAGGGGGATTTATTGTTGGGCAGGACAAGTGAGAAGCTAGCCTTGCCTAGAGGTAGAGACATAATGACTTCTTATTCCCCACAGTCACCATTTTTTCAAATTTATACTATATTTTCCTCAATCCTTATCACTTTTATTTAGTGAAATGGGATAGTATGATACAAAAATTAATTTTTGATGTGTCATGAATTCCTTTGGAAGTCTCTGGGCCCCTCCTTTTCTAAATTTAGTATTTTATTTTCCCCCAATTACATGTAAAAACAATTTTCAACATTCATTTTTAAAATTGAGTTCCAAATTCTTTCCTTCCCTCCCCACCCTTCTCATTTGATATGTTATACATGTGTAGTCATGCAAAACATTTTTCCATATTACTCATGTTGTAAAACAAAACATAGACCAAAATAAAATATTTATTTTTCCAAGAAAAATAAAGAATATATATATATATATGTATATATATATATATGTCTATCTATATTCAGACTCTATCAGTTCTTTCTCTAGAGATGGACATTATTCATCATGATTTTCAGATTTGTCTTAGATAATTTTATATTACTGAAAAGCGCTAAGTCTATCATAGTTGATCATCCCACAATGTTGATATTACTGTATATGATGTTCTCCTAGTTCTACTCACTTCATTTGCATCAGTTCATGGAAATCTTTCTAGGTTTTTCCTGACAGCATCCTGTTCATCATTTCTCATAGTACAATGTCCATCAAATTTTCCATCATATTCATATACCACACATTCCATCACAATTATATGCCATAAATTGTTCAGCCATTTCTTAATTGATGGGCATCTACTCAATTTTTAATTCTTTGCCACCAGAAAAGAGCTGCTATAAATATTTTTTGCACGTATAGGTCGTTATCCTCTTTGCTTTTTATTTCATTGGGGATATAGACCTAATGGTAGTATTCTTAGGTCAAAGTGTATGCATGGTTTTATAGCTTTTTGGAATAGTTTCAAATTATTCTACATAATGGTTGAATCAGTTCTCGACTTATGGACCCTTCTAAGAATAATGTTTTTAAATGGACAAAAATAATATATAGGTTACAACAATAATAAAGTACAATTATCCAGATTTTTTTTTAGGTTTATGGACCCTGGAGATAAGAACCCTTTGTTTAATGGAAAGAGTACAGAATTTAGGATCAGAGGACCTCAGTTCAAATCCCATTCTACTACTTCTTACCTGTGTGACTTCAAGAAAGGCAATTGCTTTTTGGGAATTTCAATTTTCTTAATTATATCAAGCCATTTTGAGAGCTTAAGGAAGTGAAAAGAAAGCCCAGAAGTTTGAGAACATCCCCTCTTGCTTCTCCCAGACCACAAAGATGAAAAGCTGGGCTTTTCTCCAATTGCCAATTTTCCCCCAAGATCTTACAACTTTCTGACTAATTCCAAGGCTTAACTACTTAAAGTCCTTCAGGTACCAACTAGCCTGTGGAGGTGAGCTTTCCAATTCAAAGTGTTTGTACTTTAGAAAGGAATAACAGGAATACTTCATTAAATGATTAGATCCTTTGAGTACAGCTAAAGGAAAGGAGTCCCTCTTTTGTCTATGTCATGGAGGGGATGGCCATTAAAGACCCAATCGAATGAGTCCTCTTGGATTTGTCCTTCCTGGTGAGAAACAGAACATATGCAAGATTCTCTGCCTAGTTCCCGTCCAATACATGGAAGCTTGGTGAGCTTTTTTCTTGCCATGAGTAACTGAAGAGTTGGTGCTATGTAGTCACTAGAATTCTTTTGGCTGGCTAGGGTGCTAGAAGGATATATGAGTCAGTAGGCACTGAGTCAGACTGATATGCCTTTTTGAGAGGCAATAAGAAATACAAGAAGTAAAGAGAGCTGCCAAGCAGGACATAAGGCACACCCACTATCCACCCATTTGTCTATGAATACATGGATACTCTATTTCTTTTGTGTTTAGTCTTTCCCAATCTTAGGTGAACAAACATTCCAAGACAATTATCAAGACCATCCAAAGTTATATGAGGTATAATCAGCAATCTAAATCAGGAGCATCTGAGTCCAAATGAGTCAGGAGAGCAGCCAAGCGACCTGCTTGACCCAACCCAGCAATGGATTGATCCATAAACCAAGACGCTAAACACTGCAAAAAGATTTATCCTTGCTGAGCAAGGGAATGACTTTTTCAATGGCCCAAAACACCTTGGTGAAAAAAATCACAAAAGGAAAAAAATTACTCCCAGAGCCAAAAATTATGAGGTAAACCTTAGCTTGTTCTAACAAGCTCTGTATATGTATGTCTTTATGCTTTAAGTTGAGCCCACTATCCCAGGCACAATATGTGTGTATTGAGGGGAAAGTGCAATCCCAATTTGAGGAATATTTCATAATTTTTATCTTTGCTATAGCTTTTCAATAAGTATTTCTTTTATAGGAACTAATTTGTATCCACTGTTTGATTGATATTGGATAGCATATTGAGTGGGGATTCATGAGTGACAGTACTAGAAATCCTCAAATCCTTAGATTACCCTTAAAACCATGAAAAGAAGTGTTTTCCTATCTGGGAACCTAAACAGCTAGTGCAATGTGAATTGTAAGAGTACTATTCCTATAAAATAAAGGTTTTGGATTAAATAATCTTGAAAGTGTCCTCCTTCTTTAGATATGATGATATGACCTGTGAATTAGAGAATCCTCTCCTACTTACCTCAATAACTTTAGCATCTGACTCTTAATTTTCTTTGTCCCTTTTTGATGCTAATATAAATGTCGATAACCAATAAAGAGAAATTGGTTTCGGGTGGTGGTGAACAAGGAATCTTGGAGTTCATAACTGACAAGGAAGGGAACACCCAACAGAATATGATAAGTACCATAGGCCTTGAGGAATGGCTTTCAAAAAAGTCAGGAGAAAAGTAGGTAGAGACATAATGGCCTAAATTTTTCAAAGTTAAATTTCTTGATGAGAGATCAGAGGCTCTCAAGAGGAAATAATAATAATAGCTAATAATTAAGGTTTACAAAGTGCTTTGCAAACATTATATCATTTGATGCTCACAACAACCCTGAAGTTGTATCTATTATTGAGATAGATGCTACTATTATCCCTATTTTACAGATAAGGAAACTGAAGCACGGCATTGAAAGGCTACATAATTTGCTTTTTTGCTATTCAGTCTCTTCAGTTGGATACAGTTGCACCCAGTTACACAAAATATTCATCAATGAACTTAGATTTTAAGAATAAAAATATTTGTTGTTCAAGTCTCCAGAACTATATGAATGACATCTAGAAGGTAGGGAAGAGAACTGAAAAAGTTGCCAGATGTGATTGCTGAACTGTTGTTGACAGTTGTCATAATTTTCAAAAACAGGGAAGAGGATAAATTCTTCACACAATGAGTCAGTAAACCTGACATAAATATTTGGTAAACTCCTAGAATAGATAATTCAGAGATAGTTCTTAAGTCTTGGGGGAGAGTGATCATTAGGAGCTAGAAGGGGTTCAAGCCAGAAGGATGTCAAACTTGTCTAATTTTTTTTTAGTGGATTACTAAATTGGAGGGGAGACAGCTACTGACTCAGGATAGAGCCCTGGGCCTGGAGTCAGAACCAGCCTCAAACACTTCCTACTGGACAATTACTTCATCTCTGTTTGTATGACAAAATGGATTCACTGGAAAAGGAAATGGCAAAACACTGTAGGATCTTTGCCAAGAAAACCCCAAATGGGGCTATGAAGAACTGACACAGCTGAAGCAACTGAACAGCAACAGATTGTAGGAATGCTATGGACCAGCAGTTCTCAAAATGTGGAATCCTTGGGCTTCCTTAAGACTAGAGGTATTCTAGTAAATGTTTAACAACCAGCTCTCTCTCCCTCCAAAAAAAATGTATTCAAGACATACTTTTAAGTTTAACCTGTATTATTAACATTTACTCTATCACTTTCTTAAAGCTAGAAAATCAAACTCTAATTTGTAGTATTTGGCAATTTCCAAAATATAAACACTTGCAATGAAAATTTAACAATAAAGCTGGCTCCAGGACACCTCTATCCAAGATGCTTATTTAGGGTTTTTTTGTAAAACTACTTTCATAATAATATTAGGATGTTTCATTTCTAATACAATATATATCAATAGATATAACCCATGGTCTTGGATTCTCAATACTTTTTAAGAGCGTAAAGACCAATAGAGATACTATACCTTTGTAATAGGATTGATTTTAACCAACTCCACAGATGAAGATATTAAAATAAAAAATAAGGGGCATTCCATCACTTAAGAGATGGCTAAATGAGTTATGGTATGTATTGGATTACTTGCTGTCTAAGGAGGGGGATGGGAGAAAAGTAGGGAGAAAATTTTGGAATACAAGATTTCACAAGGGTGAATGTTGAAAACTATTTTTGCATAATTTTGAAAATAAAAAGCTATTTTTTAAAAAATAAGCAATGGTATATGAAAATAATTGAATATCACTGTTCTATAAAAAATGATGAACAAACTGATTTTAGAAAAGCCTGGAAAGATTTACATGAACTGATGATGAGTGAAACAAGCAGAAACAGAAAAATATTGTACACAGCAGCAGCAGGATTGTGTAATGATCAACTATGACAGATTTGGTTCTTCTCAATAGTTCAGTGATGTAAGCATTCTCAGTAAACTTTGGATGGAAAAACACCATACCATCCAGAGAGAGAACTATGGAAACTGAATGTAAATCAACACGTTATGTTCACTTTTTTTTTCTCATGACGTTTCCCTTTTGTTAAGATTTTTCACTCTCAACAAGATTAAATGAAATATATAAAAATGAATGTACATGAATAACCCCAAAAATGTTGTTTTACATGTAACTGGGGAAAATAGAATAAATTTGTTAAAATAAGGGGCAGTGATGAGGAGTCACTAGATTTAAAGATTTGTTTATACCCTATATCCCTTAATTCAAATGTGAAAGTTCTTAAATGAATTTAAAAGGGAACTTAGCCATGATTTTTGTTGGTTTAAAAAAAAAAAAAACTTTAGCTCCTTATTTCTTGGGTTACTCTAAGCAAGGAAAACAGTATTGATAAGAACCTAATAGCTTGTAATATCAACGTTTATATAGCATTTTAAAACTTGTAAAGTGCATTACAAATATTATTTCATTTTATCCTCACAACAATCCTGGGAATAGGTATTATTATTATCCCCACTTTATAAATAAAGAAACTGAAGCAAACAGAGCTTATGCAACTTGTCCAGTTTCATACAACTAGTAAGTGTGTGAGGTTGGATTTGAATTCAGATTTTCAACACTACTTCACCAACCGCCTCATCCTTAAGAGGATATCACTCTAACTTTGGAGGAGAGAGGAAGGGACAAGAGGAAGGTATTTTTTATTTTTGCCCTTCCATTGGCTGAGTTTGGAAGTAGAGATACTCTACCAAGCAGGAGACATCAGCTCTCTTAGGAAGCAGAGGTATACCCTCTTTAGGCAGACACTGACACAGACAACCAGAAGAAGCTCCAAGGAACAAACCTTTGGCAGCCAAGAAGGGAGCTGACCATAGACTCAAAAGAGAATCATTCCCAGAAATATACAATCACATTAACCCTAGAAAGTGAGTGAATCCTACTAAGTATCTAATTACAGAGTAATAGTCAACTTGGAGGGAAGTCTCTAGTAGATTATCTGAGGGCTTTGTTTTGGATTTATGTTGTTCAATATGTGTATCAGTGACCTGGATAGAGACAGAAATAAATAGCTTGCTTGGCAAAATTTAAATGGTGCAAAGCTTGGAAGGATAGCTAAAAATATATTGTATTACATGAGTAAAGAATTGTGAGGATAATGAGATGCCAAAGGTTCCATGATTGCATTGAAGAGGGTCTATCTTCCAACAGTGCAGATTACAATCCATCCGTATCTTCTCATCCTGTTTCACTGTTGTATATTCTCCCATAAGTCTGCCTTCCTCTAGCTCTTTTAATATTATATGAGAGACAGTGAAGCACACAGGATAACCGTCTATTAGTCCTCATTCTTGCTTCTTTTCCAGTCATACATTTCTCAGAAGCTAGGTGATACAATAGACAGAAGGCTGGACCTGGAGTCAGGACGACCTGAATTCAAATATTGACTATTCCTGATTGTGTGACCCTAGGCAAGTCACTTTACCTTTGCCTCAGTTTTCTCATCTTTAAAATCGGGATAAAAACACCTATTTTCCAGATAATAGGACCAATTGAGATGTGTATAGTGTATTTTTGCAACTTCAAAGAGCTATATAAATATTAGTTATGATGATTGTAGCTCAACCTTTGAAAATTATTGTTATAAGTAATTTTTCTACCATAACTAGAGGAAATTTATATGGTCATTATTTTATGAATGACTAAATAAGAGTTAAGCTGCCTAGGGAAGCAGCTGTTCTGGAGCTGCCAGCTACAGACTGAATTGTCTATGTCTGCTGCTTCAAAGGCGGTCTGGTCCTATCCCTCATTTGTGTTCTGACAGGTCAGGACCAGAATCTGACTTTAGGCACCATGTTATTATTATTGTTGACACTTGCTTACAACATCCCTGCTCATGTGGCTTCAGGTCATTGATAAGATTTCCCCTCTTCTCACCACTGTCATAGCTCTCTTTCCCAGGATCACCTCTGCCACTTTGGACTTTTGTATTTACCTGCTGTTATCCCTAAACACCTATCTCTACTGGCTTTCCCAGCATCCCAGACACATTTTTTGTACAGTTCTGGACTAGATGGTGATTACATATACTTTTGTTTTCTCAGATTTCTTTACCATTGGTTTTTCTGGGACTCTTTTAAGGTGTTTGCAGGAATCACTTCACCAGCTCCTTCTTTTTCTATTTGCTCTCCCTTAGTGATCTTCTACACTCAGAGGCCTTAATTATCACCTCTACAGATGATTCCCAAATCTTATACTCCACAGAAGTCCTTCAGATTTCAGTCTTTCAGGCATCTCCATATTGGCTCCATTTGGAAGCCCTACTTGTATTTATCTATAACTAAATTAAGGAGCCTTTCCAAAAACCCCACACCTATCCCCCATTTCTCTTTCATAGTCCTTGAAACCCAAGACTTGACCTCAGAATTATTGACTGTTCAGTCTCCATTACCCAGCCCAACTCCCATCCCCATTCAATCCATTGCCAAGTCTTGCTGAGTAGTTGTATTGGTGTTGATTCCCATCATCTGTATGAACCTGGACAAATCATTTCACTTTGTTTATCTGTAAAATAATGTAGGATTAAATTATTGCTAAAATTCCTTCAAGTTCTGATCTTCTGTTGAATGAATCTACTTTGCTGATCCCTTTCTGTTCTTGATGGAACCATTTTAGTTCAGGGCTTCATTTCTCCACATTATATTCTCTTAACTGATCTTTTTGCCCAAAATTTGTCCCCTCTTCAATTTATCCTTCACAGCATTTCCCAAGTAATATGCCTAATATACCTTTTGATCTAGTTATTCCTTTAGTCCATACCTTTAGTACATTGCTTACCTTTCCAATATTCTTACACCTTATTCCCCAATATTCTTACACCATATTCAATTCAGTGACACTAGACAAGACACTCCATCTCTCAGCTCTTTCTTTCTAGATCTCTCCCATATCTGGGACACTGTCCTCCATTCTGACTACTGACCTTGAGTTCCTTTTAAGTCCCAACTAAAATCTCACCTCCTACAGGAAGCCTTCTCCAATTCCTCTTACTTCTAGAGCCTTCCTCTGGTTAATCATTTCTTAATTATCCTGTGTATAGCTTTCTTTGTATGCATTTGTTTGCACATTGTTTCCGATCAACTGGGCAACTAAGTAGCATAGCAGGATAGAGCCCCAGGCCTGGAGTCAGGAAGATCAGAGTTGAAATCCTTCCCTAGACCCTGGACAAGTCAACTATAATCTACCTCACAGAGTTGTTATAAGAATCAAATGAGATTTTTTAAAACACTTAGCACAGTGTCTCATACATAATGGTGTTATATAAATGCTTATGCCCCTTTCCCCAAATCCTAGTACTTTAAGGCCCTATACAATTTGGTTCCATCCTTATTTCACATTTTTCCCCTTCATGTACTCTTACTCAGATTAAACCAGATTACACCCATCTAGTGCCCCCTTCCACTTTTGTATCTTGATTCAAATCATCTGGACTTGAGTATGGTCCCCTCTTTCTGACCATCTCCATCTGTTGAATTCCCTTCCTTTTTCCAAGGCCCAACTGGAACCCACATCCTCCAGTGCTCCCAGATGAAAGTAATCTTTCCCTCCTCAAGTTCCTTACAATACTAAGTACTTATCTTGCATTACTATTATTTGTGGGGAGGGAAAGGAGGAACCCACGGGAAGTGTGTGCACACATCTTTTCCCTCATTAATCTGCGTTTCTTGAGGATAAGTTCTATATCTTTTTGTTCTTCAGAATCCAGTAAAATGCCTCACATGTGATATAATTGATGTTTGTTGAATTTGACTAAATAATTCAAGCTGTCCCAAAGAGGGAAAGGCTCTCTCAAGAAACAGTGAATTATCAACCACTGGACATCTTCAGGCAGAGGCTGGATGACCACTTGGAAAGAAAATTCTTGCCTCAGACATGGCTTGGACCAGATGTATAAAGGTCTCTTCCAACATTCCAATTCTATCTCAATTTTAACAGCTTCTTTTCCTCAGTTTTCAACCACCCCCAAGCATAGCCACATACTAGATCTCAGCATCACAAGAAACAGCTCTTCTATTCTCTGACTTAAAATCTTTGTAACTTCCATCTCTTTCACCTTATTCTCATCTTTATTATGTTCTTCACCCTCATTGTGACTTCCAAATCCCTCAATTTTTTCCTCTTCTTTACTTCCCTTGCCCAACTAGTGGTTCAATGGACAGAGCACCACTTCCTACTTATGTGTCCCTGGCTAAGTCACTTACCCCTGTTTGCCTCAGTTTCCTCATCTGTAAAATGAACTGGAGAAAGAAATGGTAAACTACTCCAGTATGTTTTCAAGAAAACCCCAAATGGGGTCATTAAGAATCAGACATGACTGAAAACAGATGAACAACAAAGCTTCAAGTAGCTCTGTGCTCAAACTACAGCATGCAATCAGTCATTTCATCATGCTTGTGCCAGAAGTCCCTTGCATCTAAACCTTTCTTTGTCCTTTACAAATTCCCAAGTCTGAGTAATCCCCCATTATCCTCCTCTCCATTTCTACTCTTTGACCATCAAACATTGCAAAAGTTGAAAATCTGTGCTAACTTCTTTTATTGTAAATCCATACTATCTAATTCTAGCTTGACTCTGCTGCAAGAGATGCTTTTTTAAAAATTATTCTTGACTTTTTTAACTAGTCAAAATATTTTGCATGCACCTTAAATTCTAATGCCCAGCCCAAGACTCCACCCCCAGGAGATGATCTCAGCTGCTGCTATTCTATTGAGTGATGAGAAAGGGAAGAGAAGGGAATAAGCATTTATCAAACACTACCATGTACCAGAAACTGTGTTTTTACAAATATCTCATTTGAGGACAGAAATCATCAAGCTGAAGTACCTTCAATTTATCTCTTTCACACCCTAAAATTTCTCAGCATTTTCACTTATTCCTTCCTTCCCATCTAAAATGAATTGTTCCTTTACCTATTCAAGAAAAACCTTTCTATCTGTGCAATGGATTTCAGTCTTTCCTGAGTCTTCCAAGATTTAGTCCTATCCATCCATTATCCTTTGTCTTCACTGTACCCCTCTTCTTCCTCTTTCCGCTGGTTCCTTCCCTTTTGCTTATAGATGTGCTCATGTTAGGCACAGGAATATAGGTTGAACATGTGATTTCATTGGTATAGAACTTCTCCCACACCGGCCATAAGCAAATTTCCTTCAAAATGTAAACTGACACTCTTGTCAGCAATTTATAACCTTAAAGTGGCTTAAAACACTGAGAGACAGTGATTTGCCTAAGATCACACAACTTACATTTTGTCAGAGGCAGGCCTTCAACCCTGGTCTTCCTGATTTCAAGGCAGACTTTCTATCCATTACTCCTCAAAACAAAATTCTTCCTTAATGCTGCCTTAATACTATCTTCTCTCTCTTTTCTTTCACCTTCTCAAAAGAGGGCTTTATACTCAGTGGCTCTGATTCACCACCCATTTACAATCTGATTTCCTGACAATCTGACTCTTTCCCATGACTCATTCCTTCAACAATAAACACATTCTCTATTGAAGTTACTTTTTCAAAGGTCACCAATGGCCTCCTAGTTACCAAATTCAATTCTCAAAGTTACTCAAACTCAAAACTTTTTGTGCTTTCTCTTTGTACTTTCTGTGTTTGTCAGTTACTACCTATGGTCCAACTTCTCAAATTGTGGTTTTCAACCCCATATAGAGTCCCATAATTAAATGTGGGAGGTTTGCAAAATTATGATTTATTATCAGTAAATGTATGATTTGTATACCTATTTTATATACCTAAATATTCAGGGATGCATAAAAATTTCTTGAGTCATGAGTGGAAAAAGTTTAAGACACCTTGACTTATACTATTATCCTTTATTTGCCACTTCCTGACATCAGCCTTGGCATTTAAGGCCTTCCTTAACTTAGTCCCAATCTATTTTTCTGTCCATATTTCACACTAAAGATATATATACATTGTGGTCCTTCTGAATTACTTACAGTTTACCAAACATTGTACTGTCCTGAATTCTTATCTCTACTCAAGTTTCCACCACCTAGAATGCCCTTACCATCCTCAGTTTATGCCTATTGAAATTCTATTTATTCTTCAAAGACATTTAAATTTCATCTCCATGAAATTTTGCCTGATTATCCCAAACTCATCCAGACTCTCCTTGAAGTTACTCAAAAATCTTCCTATCTACATTTATCTATTTTCCATCTTATTCCCACAAAACACTATTCCACACTTTCTCTTATGCCTCACCTCTATTACGAAAACAGAGGCTATCCAACTTCAAAACTCTTTAGCATCATCATCTATTCTTGTCTTCCCTCTGATCACTTCACTAAAGGTATTGATCCCATTCCTTCCTGCCTCTTCCAGAAACCCAAAGCAATAGTCATCCTTTCTCTTTCATCTCTCTTCAGTCTCTGATTTACTACTCACGCACTGCTTCTTTCCCATCTACTTACAAATATTCCCAAGAGTAGTGGTACAGTGGATAAGGGCTGGGTCTGAAGTCCAACCTCAGATACTTACTTACTATGTGACTCTGGGCAACTCACTTAATCCTGTTTGCCTCAGTTTCCTCATCTATAAAATTGGAGAAGGAAACAGATATTTGAGTCTCTCTGCCAAGAACACCTCAAATGGGTATGACTAAAAACAAATGAACAACAAACCTCAAAACTCCTGTTTTAAAAAAAACTAATATTTTCCTCCAAAAATTAAGTTTTTCAAAAATTTCATTTGTTGCCATGGCTCCAATTAACACTTCTGTGCAATCTTCTATACCTGCAGTTCTGACTTCTCTTTTAAAGTCCAGGTCTCCTTCTCCAGCTCCCAGAAGGGAAACTCTACCTGGATGTCCCACTGAAAGTCCTTATCTTTTCCCCTTAAATTTATTTCTCTTGACCTCACTATTTCTGTCTGTAATATCACCCATGGCTTCATATTCACACCTTTAATGGTTTTCTTTGACTCTTAATTTTCTCACAAGCAGTTATCAAATCCTGTTGGTTCCCCCCACTACTTCTCAAAAACATTCCTTCTGCTTTAATCCCATTGCTGTCACCCTAATATAGACCCTTACCATCTACCTGCACCATTGCAATGCCCTGCCCTATCAAGTTTTCCACTTATTTCGTCCACCTCCAATCCATGCATCATTTCACCATCACAATCACCTTTCTTATGCACTAAGATGTATACTACTATTCCATCCTAAAATTTTTGATGGCCCTTTTCCATCTCCACCTCCATAAGGAGACACTATACTACTTTTCCAGACTTATCTCACATTGCTCCCCAAGATGCACTCTGTGATCCAAATTGTCTATCCCTCTTCTCTCTGACCTTGGGCTGCACTCACATACTTCTGGTTTGGCTCACATTGTTCCCTAAACCTGATGCACTTCCATTCCCAAATGTCACTTCTTCCATGAAGTCTACTGACCTGATCACTCTGCAAAGTTGAAAAACATTTTCCCTTTCAGAGCCCACACCTAAGGCTAATGCCCTTATATAATAGTGTATTGTTATTAGCTAGCATTGAAGCCCCTAATTCAATCCTTATTATGGTATTTAGGAGACTCTGAATTTTTGAAGGCTATGTCAATGGAAGGGTCATAAGCTTTGGTAGGAAAGGTTCCAGGTGATAATGGTGCATCTTCTCATCTGAGGACCATCAAGTTGGAAGAGACAATTCGGTTGCACGTTGGTAGATTTTTTGGCCACAATTCTCAATGATTACTTACCCAAGGGCTTCACCTCAGTTTCAGGGGAGGAAGTATCCCCAAAAATACTAAAATATGTATGACAATAAGGATTGTGTCTAATCTCAACACAATAAGCTAAATTTACTACTGGTTATCCCTTCTTCTCTATTCCATTCTTTGTTCCTATATTGCTATGTAAATATTCTTCTCTCACTATATGTATCCTGTCTTCTCCATTAAACTAAGAGCTCACTTTACTAAAGGAAAGGACCTTCAGAGGGCAACTTTTTCTCTATTCTCTGGAATATCTTCCACAATTCCTAAATATACTACACAAGATCATTCAATATAAGGAATTTATTAATTGAAGAACAAAATAAATTTTTTAGGATTTTTTTTTTTTTTTGCATTTTGGTCTCCCATCTGTACACCTCTATGTAAGCTGGTTTTGGAGGTAATGAGGGAGTTATAGAACTTTGACCCTCTCTTGTTTCCTTCCCTCCCTCTCCAACCCCAGGTCTCCAAAGCAGTTGCTTTTCAGACTTTGGTATATTTGTTATTTTTATTCTTTGCTTTGGTCTATACAAAAAAACCAATAACCAAAAACTTACAGAGATTATAATCAAACTCTCAGTTCTTACTCCCCTCAGCTTCCCCAACCATTCCCAAGCAGGGCAGTGGGGAGAATGAAACAGGAAGAGGGAAGAAACCTACACCGCACACCAGAGAGGGTCAGTCAAGAGTATGAGTTGCTTCTCCAGGATCAGAGTGGTTACATGGGGAGGTGGGAGAAGAGAAGGAGCCACACACTGAACTCCTCTTATCAAGTAAAAAACCAATTCAGCATCTTAAAGTGAGGAGCTGAAAGTCTCCCAAAATGAAACGATTCTCCTTCTCTATCTGGGTCCATTTCATGTGGTCTGTCCCTTTATTTTTAATTTTTAAAATAGAGAAACTTTGAGTTTCTGAAATTTGAGTCCTAAACTCTGGACCGGGGATCAGAAGGGGACTGGAAAAAGCAAATTCAGAAAATCAGCACAAACCAAAGTTTCCCCAGGCTCTACCTGCACTGAGAGTTTGGAAAGGGGGAAAAGGTGCCTGAGTGATTGAACTAGGGGTAGGTCATTGAGGTGCACTAATGGAGAAGTGGAATATATATTTATATATATTAAAGCTTCAGGGGCCAAGGGAGGGAGATAAAGCCCCCAGGGTACAGGGCTGGGAGGGTAGGGAAGGGCAGGGTGTCAGGCCCTAGATCCCACAGCACTTACACATACCACACACACACACGCGCACACACACACACACACACACACACACACACATACATACACACACACACACACACACACACACACTCACACACACATATACATGGAAAGAACTAAAAATTAGTAAAAACCCTAAAGAGGAGAACCTCTTATGGGCGTGGGAGAGTGAAGTCCCAGCCACCCAGCTTGGTCCTCCACTCAGGCACTTTCTGTCTCAGTCCCTCACCTGGAGTTAGCCACTTAAGGATCAAGAATGATACCTGGGAGAGAAAGAAAAAGTGGAACAGTCACTGAACAGTTTCTTCTCCACAACATTCTTCCCTCCCCTATTACCCAGCCCCCAAAGTAGAGCACCTGGGCAGGTGTTCTACACCAGGAAAACTGCTTTTCTTTCTGCCAACTCCAGCAAGGTGGAGATAGAAAAGATTAACTCTCAAGAAGGAGACTCCAGCAGTAGGAAACAGAATGCTCTCTGTCTTTCTCACAGTAATCAGAAGAGTATAGATATGCATATAATAAGAGCTCTGTGTATTCTTTTAAAATGGTGGTTGTATATTTAACATGTATTGGTCAACCTGCCATCTTGGGGGGGGAAAGGAGGGGAAAAATTGGAACTAAAGTTTTGGCAATTGTCAACATTATAAAATTACCCGTGCATATCTGGTAAATAAAAACTATTATTATTATTATTTTTTTAAATGGTGGTTGTTTTTAATTATAAAAATAAGAGGATCTCAGAGCTTACTTTCTTGTGAGATCTCTGCACAGGAGAGATTCTCTCCCACTAACTCCATGCTTCTATTGCAATAAGGAAAAGGAAAAGGAACAACCCCCAAGGAAGAGATGAAGGGAAGCTTAGAAGGGAGAGAAGTGTTCTGGGCTAGGCCCAGATTCTATAAATCTAGAATAAGAAATTGGGGGAGGGGCATACCATGAGTGAGGGGCTGGATTAGGCTAGCATATGGTCTGCAGTAGGGTAGGGGGGCCGGAGACCATCACTGTAGGTGTCAATGGGGTAATCCCCATCCATGTCCATGTGCATCTCCATAGGGTCCAGGGGGCCATCATTTGGGTACATGGAACGGTATGTGGCATCCAGGTCTGAGAAAAAAAAAAAAAAAGGGCTCAGTTTAGGAACCTCAGCAGTCAGCAGAAAAGAGAATGGCCCCAGGAAGCTTCTGCCATTACCCTCCATCCCCTCCTATTCCATATCCCCTACCCACTTACTGCAGTACCCTACAGTTATTACTTGAGATATCAGGAGCCCCAGAAAAAAGGGAGTTAACCAGACATGATTTCTAAAGTGATTTGTCAGCTAGCTTTGGAGATAGGACACAGACATACAGCACACATATACATGGAAATCTTCTTCTGTGGGTCTCAGCCACATACTCACCCTCTTGGTAAGGTTCATTAATGGGAATCATGCTCTGGGCCTAGAGAAAGAGAAAGAGGAAAACCTAAGGTTCTGGAGTCGGGAGAGAGAAGAATGAACAAATGGCAGAAACAGCTGCCTCTAGAAATACTGGGCAGGTAGATGGATGAGGTCTCCTTGGAGGAAGGTGGGAAAATGCAACAATAAATTCATGGCCCTCTTCCCACTACAAATTCACTTCCCAAGTTAAACAGTAACTCTCCTTATGTTCTGGTGGCCCCCACCACAAGGAAGAGAGGAGAAAATGGAAGGGGCTGGACAGGATGATGAGAGTAGAAAAGGGGAGGGGAAGCTGGGGCCATAGCCCCTGACACTCACAGCCTCCCAGGCAGCTGGGTCATGTTTGAAGAGTGAATTTGTGAGCTCCACAGACACGCGCTTGCGGTAGTCTGGGTTCTTGTCCTCAGAGATACGGAACAGAACAGCAGCGGCATAGGTTGCTGGTACCAAGGCAGGAACACAGTTAGAAAAGAGGGGAGAGGAACCCGCCATCATGGCCCTCCTCCCCATCCATCAGCTCCTCCTCACCAGTGCCCTCGTTGCGGCAGTGCAAGAGCTCCATGAGTGGGGCCGAGGCCCCCTCGGCGTCGATGGAGTCGGCGGCCTCTTTGTCCTGGGCCAGCTCACACAGCACGCCTGCGGCCACCCGCTGGATATTCTCCACCGAGGAATACAGGAGCTGGGGAGACCAGACAGAGGCCAGAGTGGGATAGGGCCCTCACCGCCCTCTGCCTTCTGCTTCCCAAAGGCTCCTCCACATAGCCCCTTTCTCTCTACTTTCATAAAGCTGCGCTGGGAGGGAACCTTTCTTAAGGAGCAAGAAGCCCAAAGTTGAGCAGGTAGCTAAGAAAGGGGCCTTGGCAGGAGCCTCTGAGGTCAGAACCTAAGGGAGCTGGACTTCTGCCATCCTCCATATTTCCCACAACATAAGACTTTTCTTTTACTTGAGTAAAGAGTAGAAAAAGATAGCTTGATCACCTAAACTCACCTGCACAAAGAGAGGGATGGTGTTCAATCGGAAGATCTCCATGCGGTTCATGGGGTCCCGGGCAAGGATGTGCAGGGCACCGGTACAGCCTTCTACAATTTCCTCCATTTTTACACCATCCTGCAAATAATGAATTGGGTTAGAGAAGGGAGACAACAGAAGGATCCTCAGAGACCCAGCAGATGTAAGCACCACATCCAGAGACCCACAGTCTGTAGCCAAGCCATGCAGCGGGCACCCCACTCTGATGATGGGGTGGCCCCAAATCCCTTCTCTGTCCTAGGCGTTTATGGGCTTCTTCCCTCCAAGGAGCAGAGCTTGGGGAAGGAGCGAGGAGCAAGGGAGCCTTCAAGTCCACATACCGTGTAGGGCTGCTGTGTGCCTGCAGCCACATGGCGCTGGGCATCCTGATGGGCCTTGACCAACAACTGGACAAGGCGGGGGATGACTGCTGCCTCCTGCAGGGGAGCATGATTGGCAGGACACAGGGCCAGGTTCCTGATTAATCCAATAGTTGCCTGATTTAAAAAAATTTTTTAAATTTAAAAAGGAAAAGGGAAGGACAGTGAATATGAGCATTTTCTGAACATTCAGTGAATTGGTCATCGTCCCAGCACCAGAGCAGTAAATCCCTTAAATTTTTTTTTTTTTTTTTTGGTTTTGCCATTGAGGTTAAGTGATTTGCCCAGGGTCACAGCCAGGAAGTGTTAAGTATCCAAGGTCAGATTTGAAGTTGGGGCCTCTATCCACTGTGCCATCTAGCTGTCCCTCCTTTAAACTTTAACACAAGGTGATAAAAAGATTGACAGTAAATCAGATAACCTCATCACTAGATTTCTTTCTCTTATCCTTTTCCTGATCAATCACAGAGTCCATTCAATTCTACAAATATCCAATATATATTATGGGTTTTGCATAGTGCTGGGAATAAAAAGTTAAAATTAAAAAGGCAGTCTCTGCCTTTAAGGCATTTGTATTCTTCCATAGGATGTAACATGTACTTAAATAAATAAAGACAAGGTATCTACAAAGTAATTTTTAGGGAGAAAGAATGCTAAAAACAGGCTGGAAATTCATTATATCAAAGGTAACACACAAGCTATGCTTTGAAAGCTGATAATAATTCCAAGAAAGGGAGATGAGAAGGAAGTATATTACTTGGAAGCCTAAATAGGCAATGATATGAAGAACAGTGAACCCGCCATTTTGAGATGGTGGGGAAACACTATTGCAACAGCCCAGATGAGAGGTGATAAAGGCCTGAACTATGGTAGAGGCAGTACGTACAAAGAAGAAAACCAATGACTACAAGAGATGTTGGGGAGCCAGACTGACAGGACTTAGCAAATGATTGATGATATAATAGGATGCAGTGAGAATGGGAAGGAAGGAAGGATAAGTAAGATAAAGAAAGTGAGAGTTAAGGATGATCTCATGGTTGTGAACCTGGATGATTGAAAAGAATGATGATAATTTCAACAAAAACATGGGATGGGGTAGGATTTGGGGAAAATACAAAAGTTTTGTTTCAGACATACTAAACTCTGGATACCAGAGTAGAAATGTCCAGGAGGCATAAAGAAAAGCAGGACTGGAATTCCAGAGAGATTAGGGTTGGCTGTATAGACATATAAGTCATCAGATAAATAAATCCACAGGAACAGATAAGATCAACAAGGGGAAAAGAGCAAATAGTGAAGTGGACCCAGGCAGAGCCTTATGGGAAGGAGTGAGATCATGATATAGCAACAGAAACTGGAAAGATCCAGCTAGAGCAGGAAGGGGATAATCAAGACAGGAGTTTTACAGAAGTTGATGAAAGAGAACACGTCTTAGGGAGGGTGGAGGGAAGGGAAAGAGATGACTGATAATGTCAAAAACTACAGAGGGTCAAGTAAAGTATGAAATGAGAATGCTTCAAGGAATTTAGCAATAAGACATCATGGGTAACTTTAGAGAGAGAAGTTTCACCTAAGTCTTGGGATTGAAAGCCTGACTGCAAGGGATTGAGAAGTGAGTCAGAAGTGATGCCTTTTCTAAAAGTCTGGCTGGAAGAGGGAGATCAACTGATAGATTTTCAAGAATGGAGAAGACCTGGACATGCTTATAATCCAATTCAACCAAAATGTATGTAGTTGTATAACCTATATCAAACTGTTTACCCCATCTCGGAGAAGAGGAAGAGTTGAAAGGAAAGGACAGAATTTGGAACTCAAAACTTTAAAAAAAAAAAAAAAAGTTAAAAATTGTTTTTCAAGTAACTGGGGGATAACTCTGACTGGTTTATCATGAAAAATGCTATCCATACCCAGAGAAAGTACAGATGGTATTTGAACAAAGATTGAAGCATATTTTTAACCTTTATTTTTCTTAAGGTTTTTGTTTGTTTTTTCTTTGATATTTTCTTTCATAATGTGATTATTATGGAAATATTTTTTATGGAAAAAAACACAAGTAATTGGGGGAGAAAATAAATTAAAAAAAAAAAAAAAGAAGAAGAATGCATGCTGCATTCATATGCTAGGCACTAGGGATACAAAGACAAAAATGAAACATCCTTGACCTCAAGGAGCTAATACTCTATTGGAGGGCAACAACTGGTATAAAAAGCAATAAATACAAAGAACAAAAATAAAATAAAATGTGTAGAGGCGGGCAGGAAGATTTCTTGTAAGAAATGGCCTTTCATATGAGCTTTGAAGGGAACAAGGAACTCCCAGAAGTAGAAGTTAGAAGAAAGAGCATTCCAGTTTGGCAAGAATAAAGTATATGATGCAGAATAATGTGTAAGCAGCCCAGGAAAGATAAACAAGAACTAGATTGTGAAAGGCTTTAAATTCTAAAGAGAAGTTTTGTAATTTGATCCCCAGAGCTTTGAAAGCAACAGACTGATACAATCAACTAATTGCTTTAGGAATATCATTTTGGCAGCTGTGTGGAGATTGGATTGGAAAAGACTGAATTCTGGGAAACCAATTGGGAAGCTATTCCACAAATCCAGGTGAGAGGTAAGGAAGGCCTGAATGAGGGAAGTGGCCATGTGGATAAAAAGACAAGGACATATATTTGCAAGAGATGCTGTACAGAGTTGAGACTTGTCCACTGTCTGAATGGGAAGAGTAAGGGAGAATGAAAATTTAAGGCTATCCTCTATCGCAAACCTGAGACTGAAGAACAGTGGTACTCTCAAGAGAAATAAGAAATTTGGAGGGGGAAAAGTTTTGGGAAAATATAGTCAAATTCTGCTTTGGACACAATGAATTCATCCAGGTAGGAACACCCAAAAGGCTGTCAAAGATGCAGGACTTGAATTCAAAAGAGAAATGGAAGTTGGATGCAGATGATGCAAATATATAAATAATAACTGAACAAACCTCTCTTTTCCCTCTTAGCTTTTTTTTTTTTTTTTTTTTTTTTTTTTTTTTTTTTTTTTTTTTTTAAAGAGGCAATCAGGATTAAATGTATGAAGTCAAATGTGAACTCAGGTCCTTGTGACTTCAAGGTCAGCACTCTATCCACTGTACTGCCTCTTAACTTCTTTACTGCTATTGAAAATACCACTATTTCTCCATTACTCAAATTTATATATATATTCAGTTCTTCACTCTACTGTCTCTAAGATAAAATGAAAATTCTTCTTTTAGGATTTTCAAAGCCCTTCAACATGTAGCTCCAGTTCTACCTAGCCAGACTTATTCCATATTATTTCCCTCTTCAGATATTCTACCTCCAGATGGCCCAGGCCATCTCCCATGCCTGGAATGTACTCTCTCTTCATCTCCATTTCCTAGAAACCTTCACATCCTTCAAAGCTCAAGTGCCTTGCACAGGTAGACCCTTAATAAGTACTTGTTCACTTGACTCCAGTGTCACCTCCTATATAAAGCTTTTTCTTGTTAGTCACATTTATTAGTCTCACCTCACCCTTACAAAATTATTTTGTATCCCAGTAATAATAATTTTGTCATTGTTCAATCATTTTCATTCATGTCCTACTCTTCTTGACATCTAACCTAACTTCTCAGTGGCCAGAGTTAAGAGAGAAGATGACAAAGAGTAATCCCTTCTCTTCCTTCAGTAAATATTTATTGAGCATCTACTAGATACAAAGCTCTGTATTAAGCCCTATGGAACTGTCAAGTTGAAGATAGACCTTTCATCCATTTTCACATCATGAACTGCCTAATGGACGCCTGCAACTGAATGTCACAGATAATAGAAAGCCTTTTTTCTGTCTTATAAAGTCCTTTCCTTTCAATGACCCACATCTTCTTGTAAACTAAAAGCTAGGTTGCTTTATGACACTGCCAATCTCCTCACCCTTTTCCTTCCTTTAGCCATCGCAAAAATGGATCTTTTTTCTTTTGAGGAATCCTGTCAGAAATACAACCTAGCCTCCCTTAGTCCCCATTCTACTCATTTATTCAATATTTTACTGAACTCCATCTAACAAGGCAAAGCTCTGGATGCCACCACACAGTTCTCCAGCCCCCTAAAATCCTCCTTATTTAAATGACTCTCTACCTGTAAAACAACTTATTCTGATAAATAATCAGCCCCATTGCCTTACTTTCCAAAATTCTTTCATATGCCTTTTCTCACTGAGTTTCACAGGAACTCTTATGAACAGAGTTTATAACATGATAGCTGAGGAAATGAATTGAAGCTGCAATCACCAATCTAGTTTGAGGCAATGCTAAGACTGGACAAGTTAGACAGGTCTCCTGACTCCTAGTTCAGTGCTTTAATCTTACCCAGCTACCAACTGAGCTGTTTTGAAAGGTCCTGCCACCATCATCCCTTATCCCATCCTCAGCATCATGGCCCTCTAGATCTCTCTCTGGTCTCTGTTGCCCTATGTCAATTGAAGACATTCTTTTCATGCTAAGACATGTACCTCAAGGGACTTTGAGTTTCTCTCTTGTATACCTCACCATATTGTATTGTGTTTATATTTAGGTATTTCTTATCCCTTTTGCTATTCAATTCAATAGATATTTATTGAATGCCTATGCCATACAGGACATTGTGCTAGGCACAAGGAGATATAAGGAAAAATGTAACAGCCCCTACCTCAAAGATCTTAGTGACCCATTTGGCTAAAAGACAAAATGGATGAAGGAAAATAATGAACAAGAACCCTAGGAAGGCAGATGGGAGTCAAATTGGGAAAGGTATTTTTAAAAAATAGAGAAAACTGTTTTTATATTAAAGGCAAAAAGTACCACTAGAGCTTCTTGATCATAGGAATAATGGGTTCCAGCCTACACTTTATGACTATGACTTCAAGAACCATGTGAGTGATGGTCTGGAAAGGGAAGGTTTTAGATTCAGGGAGAACAGTTAGTAAATGATGACAGTCATCCAGGTAAAAGTCATGAGGGCCTGAATTGGAATGGTGTCCATGTAAGCAGACAAAAGGGGAAAGATTCATTGCACATTATGGAAGAAGAATGGCAAATGATTAAATGTGTTTGAGAGAAGAAAGGATGGAAGATGACTCTGGGGTTGGGAAGCTGATGGTGTGTCCTCATTGAAAACAGAGAAGTTAAGAAAGTGGGAATGTTTTGGGGAAAAGATAATGAGTTTTGCTTAGAACACATTGAACTTGAGGTGCTTATGGGACATCCAGTTGGTGACGTCCATTAGGCATTTCAGGATGTAAAAATGGATGGAAATTTTATCTTCTTCAACTTAATTGCTTCGTAGAACTTAATAATACAGCTTAATAATCCTTGTATCTAGTAGATGCTCAATAAATATTTGCTGCATGAAGAAGTTATCAGGAAAGGGGTCACTCTTTGTCATCCTCTCTCTTAATTCTGGCCACTAAGAAGTCAGACTTGTTCTAGTCTAACTGGCCTCAGTTGTGACCCCATTGCACCCAGAAAATTCTGTCAATCAGGCTGCTCTGCCAGCTCTCCTTGCACTGTGCCCCAATCTTCCTTCTACCTCCCTCAGTCCTTCTAGCAGGTAATACCTTGACCAAAGGCCATTGGTTGGGCTGGTTAAGCAGCTTGACGATGGCAGGGATTCCATAGTTGAGGCGCACGGAATTCTGTGCCATCTCAGCCTCTGGGTGGCGGCTTGTGAGATGCCGTAGTGCACAGACAGCAGGCTCGGTGATGTCATCTTTGTCCCCTGCACGCAGGATGGCATGGATCAGTGCCTCCACACCGCTGTTCTGCGTCACCAGTGTCTTATTCTTGCTGTTGTTGCAGGTTAAGTTAGAAAGGGTGCCTGTGGCACAGGTCAGCACATTTACATCATCCACACTCAGCTGATTGACCAGGACCTTCAACACACTGTCCAGACCCTCCTGGGAAAGAAAAGAAAATACAAGTTCCTTGAGAAGCCTTTTTGGCTTTTTCTATGTACCTCCAGTACTTAGTAGGATAATAAATGGTTATTAACTGATTGAACAAGGTACTCTTTTTGAAATCCTTGTATCACTATATATGCTGTCAGCTGAGCTGATTTATTAGGTCCCACCACTTCTCTCTTCCCTCTTCTTCCCTCCCCACTCAATAGCACAGACTCTGAAGTTCTAACCAATTCTCCAGACAGAGCCAGAGTATGACATACTTTTCTCCACTGGTCTGCCATTCCAATTCTGTCCCTGTCACCCAAACAGAGTATGTTAAGGTAGGAGGGACAGCCTTTAAGGGCAGCAGGCTAGGTAAGACATTGGCATTATGAGGGGGAATGTGAAAATATGGGCTAGTACTAGGTAAAATTTTGAAGTAAGCTTTTCTATCTCTTCCTCATTTTCTACCATCCTGTTTCATCTCAGAAACCTTCAAAGTTTGTATTCCATGCATTTTTCCTGAGAAAAGTTAATTTTGAGTCTTTCCTTCACATCAACATATAAACAATCCCTTCCAAGGATTAAAAGGATTAAAGCTTTACATTAAAGCCATGAAGCTCAGAAAGAGAAATTTCAGGCATTAGCTTCCAGGTAGGAGAAGATTTCATAATATCTGGCATTCCTACCTGCTACAATCATACCATATAAAGAAAGGGGTATTAGATTCCTAGACAAAAAGCTGGGGAGTGAATATTGAGGAGGGTGGGGTTAAAGAGAAGCCACCCTAGAAGAATAGGAGGATACGAAAGTTTAAAGAGGTTCTTACCTGCTTAGTGGCTACATCTGAGAGGTTGCGCAGGGTCCAAAGACAATTTTGCACAAGACGAGGGCTGTTGCTTGTTAAATGTTTGCCCAAGGCTTGCATACCACCTAAATATGAAGAGAAAATAGCATTATGAGGGATGGGCAGAGCCAGTGATACATCAGAACCCCACCTCCTCACTGGATCATCCCACAAGTCCCGTCCAAAGGTCTCCACTAAATGGGTGCCTCACCAGCTTCCACGATGGCAGGCTTATTGCTGGGGCACACAGACAGCACTTTGAGAACACGGCTTGTAGTCCAGAGCAGTTTCTCATAGCTATAGTTACGCATAATCTGCACCAGGGCCTGGGGGCCCCCATTGGCCAAGATGATGAGCTGTGGAAGGAGCAGAGTGAGAGAGGAGTCTGAGAATAGGCACTGTTGGTAGAAAGATGTTAGCATGGATCACAGGTCCATGTGATTTCAACTCAAAACTGGAAAGGCCAGTGGCAAAAGCTTCAGCAGGGCAGAGGGGTCAACCAACAGAAGAGGCTTCTTGACCAAAGGGAACCAGACCAAGAAAAGTTCCTACAGAAGATAATGTTGAAGAAATCCAGGAAAGGAAGGAAATTATGATGAGAAAGGAGAGCATCCCACGGGGGCGAGGCAATGAAAAATCACCACATCTGAAAAATGGAGCAGAGTATTTTTTTTTTTTTAAACTGGGTAAATAACTCTTTTTTTTTTTTTAAATAATATTATCCCTATATATATATATAATAAAAAAAATAATAATAATAATATTATCCCTTGTATTCATTTTTCCAAATTATCCCCCCCTCCCTCCATTCCCTCCCCCTGATGACAGGCAATCCCATACATTTTACATGTGCTACAATATAACCTAGATACAATACATGTGTGTAAATACCATTTTCTTGTTGCACATTAAGTATTAGATTCCGAAGATATAAGTAACCTGGGTAGATAGACAGTAGTAAAGTAGCAAGAGTTGTAAGAAACACGGAGAAGAGTAAAGCATGGAAAGAGAGTAGAAAAGTAGAAAGACGACAAGTTGTCAAGACTTTATATGCTAACTAAAAGTTTTCCTATTTGATGCTGGTGGGGTAAAAGGAAGCCACTGGAATTTGTTGAGTAGGGAGGGTGACATGGTCAAGATGAATGCTTTGGCAGCTGGAGTGGGGAAGAGACTCAAGGTACCCCGATGATAACCTTACCTTACTCTCCTGGTTGCCATAGGCAAGTAGCTGCAGGCAATCAGTGGTAATGGCCAGGAATTTGGGGTTGTTCTTGTTGAGGAGGGGCACCATTTTTTGTAGCCCATCAGCCAGCCGGACAGCCATCTTAGCACCCTCTTGATACAGCAGCAGGTTATGCAATGTTGTGATGGCATAGAACAAGACTGATTCCACTGGAGAACTATGAGGGGAAGATAGAACCATGAAAGTTGGGGAAGGAATGAAAGATGTAGCCCCTCCAATGCACTCAGAGCCTTGTACCCCATATTACCAGAAAATGAGGTTCAAAGGAACTCACAGAGGGGAAAAGAAAGATGGCAGCTAGAGAAACTAGAGTAGGGATTAGCTTAAGCTACACAGTGGGCCAGGAGATCCCTGGCACCCTATTGTCAGGGCCCATCTCCACTATGTAGCCTTCTCAGACTAGTCCAACCCCTCTTAGTTCTTTCCCTTTTTTGTACCACCAAGTTCTGTACTGCACCCCTTTACTATTCTTTATTGCTCCCTCATTGTTTTAAGTATACTAAGGCTCATTTCAATTTGACTATAAGTTTTCTGGGGACAGGGATCCTGCCTTGTGTTTCTCTACAGGTACCTGATAAATATTTGCTGCTCAATTGATACCTGAGCATGCGGACCAGAGCGGGAATGCCCCCTGACTTGAAGATGGCAAGCAGCCCTTCGCGGTGGTGAGAGAGATTGTGCAGGATGCTGGTGGTACAGCGGGCAGTGTCTAGGTCACTGGTGTTCTGCATGGTGCGTACAACAGCAGCCACAAGCTGAGGGGAGCCCATCAGTGCCCGCCGGGATGCTTCCTTCTTTGATAACTGATTCACGATCATGGCTGCCTTACTCACTACAACCTGCAGGATAGTGCAAGGCAAGAGGAACATTGAAGAAATGTAGCCTTGGTGTGAAAGACCATAAGGGGCTGCCCCGCCCTGGGCCCTCCCAGGATAATCCTACAACCAAAGGCCTTAATGCTGGGTTTTTTTTTAGGATTTCCCTCACCTCTTAACATTATCAGCAAATTCCTTATATTCAGGTTTTCCCATTTCCCCTCAACCCCTGCCACTAACCGGGTCCTCATCATTGAGCAGCTTGGTAAGCTCAGGCAAGGCTCGAGTTGCCAGCTCAGCATCATCCTGGTAGTTGATGAGGTGAACAATGGCTGACTTTAACAGTTGGGAGGGCTCAGCCAACCGCTGAACATTGGTGGCCTGCCCTTCAATCTGGGTGCTCCTCAGGATTGACTGGTCTTCAGTTGTCTCAGGATACATGGCTGCCCTTACCCGCTGGGCCCTCGTCATTGTCATTTGGCACTCCAGATCTCCTGGAAGCAAAGGAAAGGCTTGTGTGAAAGAGATGATGCCATGTGAGTGGAGAGTGGTGACTGACATGTGTGGAATGCACCTACCCACCACCTTTGCCACTCCACCTTTCTCTGGGACGTCCTCAGCCCCTTTCTCTGACATTATGTGACAGTGTATTCTAATGGAAAGAGAAGAAAGCTGGTTTGTCAGGAGATGTGAATTCCAGTGCCAGCTTTAGATTAACTTCCCAAAAGATCATAATTAAGTCACTTAACTTTCCCAGGCCTTAGCTTCCTTTCCCTGTGAAATAGCAACTAATCTACCTACTGGCACTAAACAAATATAAGATTATAAATTCCTCATGAGGCTGCACAAAGATTACACATTATGTGTAAGGCACTGTGGTACTGAGAGACATACAACATGGGTCCCTGCCCTCAAAATGCTGACAACCTAGTAAGGGAAATAAGATAATTTCAATTCAAAATGGAATTTGATAAAAGGGAAATACACAAAAGTGCAGAGGAGGAAAAGATCATTTCTGATAAGAATTCTTTAAAAAGTTAGCATTTGAACAAGGCCTTGAAACATGGGTAAGATTTAAAAAAAAAAAAAATAGAGGAACAGCTAGATGGAACAGTAGATAGAACACTGGCTCTGGAGTCAGGAGGACCCAACTTCAAATCCAGCCTCAAACATTTACTAGTTTTTGTGACTCTGAGCAAGTCATTTAACTCAACTGCTAAAAAAAAAAAAAAAAAAAAAAAAAAGTGAAAATGTAAGCATTCCAGTATAGGGAATCTCATGAGCAAGGAGTATCAATGGGAAACTGTGGGACATGTTGGTGAGCAGTAGAACTTGGCTAGAACATAGAAAACCTGAAGAGGAGTAAATGAGATAAAGCTAATTGTGAAAGGCCCTGAATGTTAGGCTAAGGATGTAAGACTATCCTGTTTAAAAAAAAAACAAAAACAAAACAAAAAAAAAAAAAACCAGGGTCCCAGAAAGTTCTGAGCAGAGCATAACATAATCAGAATGACTATGCATAAATTAGATTAATCTGGTAACACAGTATGAGAAATTGGAGGAATGAAGACCAGTTAGGAGGCTATTGCAATCAACCAGGTGAGAGGTAATAATGGTCTATACTTGGGTGGTGGCAGTAGAATGTGAAGGAGGGAACAGATTCAAGAGATAAAAGAGGATTAGAGAGAACAATCAAAGATGACATTCTATCATATAAACCCAATTGGATAATGGGTAGACTTGGCAGGAAAACCAAGAGGTCAGTGATCTCCAACAGTATCCTGTCAGGGAAAGAGCTAGGCCGATAAATAAAAGGCGAGTCTTGCCTTTCAGCCCAAAGATCCATTCATCAGATGGACAGATGAGACACCAAACTCCCCTGTCCTATCCTGACAATGGAGCTGGCACTTCTTCCCCTTTCTGGAAACTAAGAGTTTGCCTGTTCTCCATTTATAGACCTCGGGTATAGAATAGGACTTAGTTTTCTTCCCCCCAGCCCCTTGACAAGCACCTCCCCCAGTCTGGGAGTGGTAGATCCAGAGGCTTCCCAGAGCAGCCCCACCCTGGCAATTGCCCAAATGCCCCTTGGCAGAGGGAGTTGGAACAGCCCCACCCTCTAATTAGACAGGAAGGAGGAGACAGTCTCTGCTCCCTCCCTGCCTGCCTGCACTAATTCCAGGCTTTCAACTACCAAAGCAATCCCTGACAGTGCCCAACAGAAGGCTGGCTGCCCACAGATGGATGCCCTGATTGCTAAGGTGTAGTGCCCTCAGAGTCCTTTCTCAGACCTTACCTTTACTACTACCGGCTCAGACAAACACATGCCATCTTACGCATCCATTAATCCTGAGAGCTTTTAATATTCACAACAACTACAGCAATCATTTCTTCAAAGGCTTCTAAGGTGTAGAGCCCAGTGTTGGGTTATGAGAGGTATACGGATTTTACTGAGGCCTGGTCCTGGCTCTCAAGAAAGGCTAAGAAGCTTACCACTGGTCAGGATGGCTCACGATCCTGGCATATATCCAGAGCCTGCCTCTGGGGCTCCTCTCTGCCTAGTCAGAGGAACAGTCTTCTCTCACCTCTTCCATCTCTTCTCAGCACCTCACTCTTACCACTCCAAGGTTCCTGAGCATTGTACTCAGCTTGTCCCTGGATCTTTTCTGTCCCCATCAGACTGGCTGTGACTCCACTAACCTTGGCTCTGGGGAGGCCCCTGGCAGTAGGTGGTAGTTTTCTTGAGTGTGTATTGACGGCCACAGGCCTCATCCTCCTCGACAATACCTTTGCCGCTGACCGATGGCACACAGGTGTTGGCTCCAGAGTGGATGCCCGAGTCGTAGGTGTATGTCTGCTGCCATTCTGTCACCTTGATGGGCTGCTCAACCAGGTTAATCACCTCCATGGCAGTTGCTGCTAATACATAGAAGGAACAAAAGGGTCAGATCCAGGAAAGGTATCCTCCCAGCCCTCCCTAAGCTCTTTCTAGCTCCTATTACCATCAGCTTTCTTCTAAACCCATTTCAGATGCATCTATCAGCCTCCTATAGCTTCCTTATTCTTCTCTACTACCTCCCTTCTCCATCTGTTTTTTTTTTTCCATCCTTCCTAATCCAACTGCAGCACTTCCTCAGATTGCTGGAAGCTAAGAGGAGCTTTTTATTGGACTTCCCAACAGCTTAGCCAGACTGCCCTAGCTCACAGACAAGGCTGTTCCTCAGCTCCCTTCACCCACCCTTCCCGGCAGACTCAGCTACAGGAATCAAGCTAAAGATCCAGGAAGCTTCCCCAGAAGGGGCACGGAGCTCTCTGTTCAGTGTCCCAATGCTGTCTGAACAGGCAGAGAGAGGAGTGAGCACACCAAGGGAGCGGCAGAGAAATGACGCACAGTCTCAAGGGGAAGGTGGAGTTACAAGGTACCTGGAACTGGGTGGGTGGACACCAGGATGTACATGTACTCCACTTACCATCACTGAACTGTCCACTCCAGTGAAAGGAGAGTGGGAAGGGAGGGGTGCATGACATCATAGGTATGTGAGTAACTGGATAGGGGCAGCAAGGAGCTCCCTCTCCAAGACTAGACTGGCTCAATCCCTCCGCTCCACCACTCCCCCAAAATCAGAAGGATAAGTCTCTGGAATACCCATCCCATCCCATCCTACCACCTCAGGTGGGACTACAGAGGGGTATTTCTGATGGCTCCACCCCCAAGAAGGATGCAAATGCAACAGGGAGAGATGGGAAGGGCTTAGGTGAACAAGACAAACTGGTTTCTCCAGGGACCAAAGACCCAGAAAACAGAGAAAATGTTATGAACATTTTGTAACCGTCATACATTGAGACGGTCAGTCACTCTCCCTTTCTAGGTGAGGCAAGAACTAACATGGGATAATTCATAGGGAAGCAGACCCTAAATCCTGATTTCCCTTAATGCTAGTCTCTCCTCCTGGGGTTGTTGCCTTGTCACCTCCTTCCCTTTATCCCAAAGAATCTAGGTCAGTCATTGGCGATGGCCAATCACAACAGTTGTCTTTTACCTGCAGATCCTCAAGCTTGCCTTGTCCATACACTAATAGAAAATACTTTCTTTTTTCATACTCCAAAAATGGGTAAGTTCAGTTAGAAAGAGTACTACTAGGTTAATGAAGCCAACAACATAAGTGTTCAATACCCCCTTAGGCCCAGTAAGCACCACACAAAGGAAAAACTCTTTTTTCCCCAAGATTGGGCACTTAATTCTAGCCAGAACACAAGCCATTTGTTACAAGGGAGGGACAGGGTGACAGAAAGATAGTAAATTCAGAGTAGCTCATTCCCAGCAGTAGAACAAACAATCCAGAGTGCCCTTCCCACTGACAGTGGGTCAATTAGAGGGTCATCCTCATACAAGAAGCTCTTATTTCTTTCTATTCTTGCTGTCTTTCAGGGACAGATAAGGGCTGCTCCGCCCAGTTCCCTGCCCAGAACACCACCTGAGACAAGAAGGGCCAGGAGATCAGCTTCTTCCCTTCTTCACTGAATGACTCAGAGTTTCAGGGTTGATAAGTAGAATGTGCTCAAAAGATAGAGAGGAAAGGCACAAGCTCTAGCCAGATGCGCCCAGCTGCTTTCCCGGCATTCTCCACAGGAAAACAGGGCTGTCTCTGGCTATTTCAGGAGCAAACCCTCAACTTGCCCTGAGTCACCTTGCCCTAGGAGGCCCAAAGAAAAAAGAAAAAAAAAGAGGAAGCAGTGAAGCAATAGGAGGCCTAGATGGATCCTTGGAGGCCAGTGATACAGCTCCCTTAAGATGCCCTCCATTCCCAAAACCAGAGTCCTTAAGGTTAGAGTGGGGAGGTAAAAAGAATGCTACACATAATATCCTACATAGTTCAAGCCTGTTACTTGAGTTCTAGTTCTCACTTCCTCCAGTGTGGAAGAAAATCAGCGTGGGAAGAGGCAGGAACAGCAAAGGTCACCTTAACCCCCAGATGGTACTCAGCTCTGTCTGGGCAGGGAGCAGGGCTCACCTCCTGATGCTAATTTTGAGGTCAACAAGGGCAAGAAAACTCTGACAGTACCATCAGCCCAGTCCCATTAACTATGGCCACAGAGAGGTTTCTATTTAAGCCCCTCATCCCCTACTCCATCCAAATCTTTTGCTCTGCTTCCAAATCAAAGAGGGTAACAGAAACAGTGGGTTATATGGAAGCCATCTGTCCCCAAGATTTTGAGTAAAGCTGAAGCAGCAAAAGGAAGGCTACTAATTCCTTATTGTACTACCAGCTTCAGTCAATTAACCCAGACATCAAAAGTCATTGTTAAGTATATTCCCACTGGATTCTCTCCTTTGATCTCCAACAGGAGTTAGGAAAAGCTGTGACAAACTCAGAGACCTCCCAGACTAGATAACCCAAAGGTGGTTTTCACTACCTGTTAGCAAGTAGGGACAGGGAGGAAAGAAAGGGAATGCCAGTAGTGGGACAAGATGGAGGTGAGCACTAGCCACACATGCATGCAACTTAGGTTGGTGGGATAAGGGAAGGAGGAGATTACCGGGCAGCAACCCCAGAAGTAGACATCTAGCCCCTAAGGCCACCCCGACTTTACATATTTCCCTTCCAGCAGACAAAACATTCCCGCAGAGAACAACATCTCCAAGGCACTCTAGACTCAGAAATCATAAGGAGTGTGTGGGTGGGAGAATGGGAGAAAGAAAGACTACAGAAAAATTTGAAAGTTAGCAAAATGAGCATTGTAAAATTATTTAATGGGAGAAGCATGCAATGTTTCTCCTCTCTGAGGACAGGTTCAGAGGAGAAGGCTGAAGTCTAGGTTCTAGGTTACAAGAAAGAAGTATGTAAAGACATTAGGATGATTCTGAATCGGGAGGTTTGAGTTTGAAACTTAGTTGTGTCACTTACGGTGGTGAAATCTTGGACAAATCAGTTTCCTTCTCTGTAAAACAGAAATAAAGGTATCTTGGCTAGTTTAAAATCTTGTTGCTTTAGAACATTGCATAGTAGCTGACCTTTATATTGTACTTTAAAGCTTGCAAAGCCATTTACACATATTACTTTGTTTAATCCTTTAAGGTGGCTTCTGATAAGGAAACTGAGGCTGAGAGAAATTAACTGATTTGCAGATGGCCAAATGTTGTTATTGCTGTTCAGTTATATTTAACACATCATGACCCCATTTGGGTTTTTTTGGGGGGACGGGGCAAAGATAATGGAGTAATTTGCCTCGTCCTTCTTCAGCTCATTTTATGCATCAGGATTAAGTTACTTGCCCAGGGACACATAGCTAGTAAATATCTGAGGTAAGATTTGAACTCGGGGAGATGAATCTTCCTGACTCCATGCCCAGCTTGGCCACCTAGCATGAAGACAAAACATCTATTGTGGTATGGAGGATCTGAATCCTAGTTTTCTTGATGCCAAATCTGATACTTCATCTACCACACCAAACCGTACATTTTGTATAAGTTTTAGCAGTCATTATTATTATCATCACTATCACCTGGCAAGATTTTCAGGCTCTCCATTCCAAGAAGTAAACACCTTGCTACCCGAATGCCCAGCCCCAGAGAGCTTTATGCACCTTGGGAGTAGGAGAAACTATTTAAGGGGCTACTGAGTTTGATCTGGTTCTTTCTCACTTCCTGTAAAGAAACTGAGATCTACCTTTACTTTTAGCCCCAGAAACAGAGAGACAGAGAAAGGCTTTTAAAAATTGAAGAGGGAAGTCTTTCTTTAGTACAAGTTCTATTGTTGGCACTAAGAGCGGAAGGAGCAGTCTCTCCTGGGGTAACTTCTGGCTCAGGGCAAAGGAAAAGATAGGATAGCTGTCCAGTGGTATGTGCACCAGAGAATGTGTGAGTGTATTTGAATGTGTTCACATGATCACAGGGCAATCCAATTCCCAAAAGGGACTGGTGTGAGGCACTACCCTCCCTCCCACCTCTCCTCTCATGGTTTTAGAGCCCTCTTTGCAGTAACAGCAGTAATTCCAACCGGATATTACCCATGCATCTTAAATCTGAGTGCAGCCAGACAGAGAAGGGAGGGCCCAGCTTCTCAGCAAAGAGTGTGACCCAAGGTGGGAGGAGAGGAGGGCAGAGGAGGGTAATTAAAAATAGCCATGGGCAGAGCAGCAGAGCCAGGCTCCCAGCCTGGACTGTTTTGCTATGTCCCCAGTGATAATGAGCCAGGGTGAGAGAGAAAGGATTGGTTACCTCCCTGTACTTAATCTGCAGTGCTCTTTTATTTCTGAGAAGATCAGCCTCCAAATTTTGTTGATCCAATACTATTGAGTAAAAACTTTTTGATCCAGTTCCAATGTTTATTTTGCTTATTTACAAACTATATGCAAATTACTATAGATTGTAAATCATATACATAATATACCAATAATTATGAACCTTATGACATTTCACACAAAAATAGAAATTTTATTAAAAAATGAGATAGGGAGCCAGTAGAGTTCATTGATTAGGGGAAGATTGGATCATTCAAACTTTGATAAGATCACAAGTTGTATGGAGGATGAACTGGACACTGAGAAAATTGAGGCAGAGACCAGTCAACAATAATGTGGTATGCAAAAATGTTTGTAGTAGTTCCTTTTGTACTGGCAAAGAACTGGAAATTGAATGGATGCCCACGAGATGGGGAATGGTTGAATAAGTTATGGTATATGAATGTAATGGAATATCATTGTTCTTTAAGAAAAGATGAGTGGGCTCATTTCAGAAAAATCTGGAAAGACTTCCATGAACTGATGGTAAGTGAATTGAGCAAAACCAAGAGAACACTGTAAATAGTTTTAAGATTATGTGATGATCAACTAACTATAATAGACTTAGATCTTTTCAACAAGTGGTGTTTCAAGGTAATTCCAATAGACTTGGGAAAATGCCATCTGCATCCAGGAAAAGAACTATGGAGAGTGAATACATATCAAGTTGTTTGTGGATTTTTTCCCGTGGTTTTTTTTTTCCCTTTTGATCTGATTTTTTCTGGCACAATATGACAAATATGGAAATATGTTTAAAAGGACTGCTTATATTTAACATGTATCAGAGTGCCTGCTCTCTTGGGGAGGGAGAGTTTAGTGAGGAAGGGAGGACACAAAGTCTTACAAAAATGAATGTTAAAAATTATCTTTACCTGTATTTGGAAAAATAAAATATTATTGAGAAAAAATAAATATAAATCTAAAAAATATACTGTGGGGTTTTTTTATATGTATACTTTATTTAGTTTGAGGTGATTAGGGCAATCTTATCGTTTAGTCATTTTTAGTCCTGTCTGACTGTTTGCAACTCTATTTAGGGTTTTCTTAACAAAGATATTGGAATGGTTAGTCATTTCCTTCTCTAGCTCATTTAACAGATGAAGAAATTGAGGCAAATAAGGGTAAATGACTTGGCCTGGGTCACACAGCTAAGGACAGATATGAACTCAGGGAAGATGAGTCTTTCTGACTCTAAGCCCATCACTTTATCCACTGCAACATTTTTTTTTTTTATTGATTTTTGTAATGGTCCAGGCAAATGATGAGCATCTTAAACAGGATGGTAGCTGTGTAAGTAAAGAAAAAGGGACAAATGGACAAATGTGAAGGGAGAAATAACAAGACTCGGCAACTACCTGGATAATGTGGGGTGAGGAAAGAGTGAGGAATAGAAGATGATATCGACATTGCCAAGCTGGGTGACTAGGATAGTTTAAGTAGTGTTTTTGACAATAATAGGGAATATCTGAGTCCATATACCTTCCTAAGCATTTAATAGCTGTGGCCCTGACTGAGCAAGTCATTTAATCTCCCAGGATTTCCTATCAGTAAAACAGGTAATAAGAACAGCACCTACTTCATAGGGTTATTGTAAGAATCAAATGAGAGAACATATGGTGGGTTTGTGGCAAGAAAAGGGAAAGATATGAACTCTAGTTAATATTTGCCTGTGCAACCTTGTCAGTTCCCTCCATTAAATCCAAAAAGAAAGGGAGTACATGACTCTTACTTAAAAGGCTTCTTGCCCCAGAGCTGAGCCATGGGTGCTCTCTTAGATCTCTACCCCAATCACTAAGTGATCTCTAGAGAGTGCAGTCATTGAATAGGCTTTGGGGGGAAAAGGGGAAAGGAAACTTTCCAAAAAGCACCAAGTTTAAACTTGGGTTATAATTACTCAGAGGGATCACTGCCTAGAGGATAGCAGGAAATAGGGACCTTGTATAGTAGAGGGTAGGAAATGAGTTGGAAGAACAGGGTATGTAAAGGGGGTAAGAATAGGCAACATAGTGTTAAGAGACAAACAGGAAATAAGCTATCACTAGGAGGGAGTAGGATGCAACCCATATTCCCATCATTTGATTGGATGCTCATATATTCCTAATCAAGACATAGACTCATCCAATGTGGTCACAGAGAATCTGAACAATGATAATAAAGCTGAAGTAAGACAAGGTGTCTGATCTCAAAGGGAAAAAAAAAAAAAAAGACATAGACTCAGCTTTGGAGACTTTGTTATTCAGTCAGTTTGTTCAGGCACGTTGACTTCATGACCCCATTTGGGGTTTTCTTGGCAGAAATATAGGAGAAATTTGCCATTTCCTTCTCCAGCTCATTTGACAGATGAGGAAACTGAGGCACAGGATTGAGTAATTTGCCCAGGATCACACAGCTAAGTGTCTAAGGCCAGATTTTTTAATTTAGGGAGATAAATCTTCCTGACTTCCAGCTAGGTTTCTATACACTGTGCTGTCTACCTGCTCCACTTTACAGAATACTGTCCTTAAGAAAAAAAAAAAAAAAAAAAATCAGACTACATTATCTTTCTCTTGGCTAGAGAAAGTTAGCAAGTTAGTGATTAAAAGAAGTAAATTTCAAGGACTTGATCTTGAAGACTGTCTTTTGAACTAGGAAGTCTCACTAAAAAAAAAACAACAACAATAAAATCATTGGCAAAATGATTAATGCATAACATTTTGTTTTTATCTAGTATTTATTTTTTTTACAGAAACCCAGGGAGATAAATAATACTTCACAGATGAGGAAAACTATAGTAAGAAAAAAAAAAAAAAAAGTCCTTGTCTGTAAATTAGGCCTTGAACTCAGAACTCAATACTCCCAATCTCAACTACCCCAATTTCAAGTCCCATTCTTTTTCTGCTATTTCACTAGACTATACTTTTATGCCCAGACATTCAAGAGGCTGAGATTGCAATGGAGAACTTTTCCTTTGTTTTTGATAATTTAGAAAAACAGGTCCCAGCCTGTCTGTACTGGGCAGAAATCTTTATACATACTTTTCACACAATCACAGACTCCCAAAGGTTGTCCATTTAACCCAAACTAATGAAAAACTATTCTCTTATATTCCTAAAAGCTGGTCTCCTTGCCTGTAGCTGATGACTGCCAAGGTAGAAAAGGAGGCGGCAGCAGTATATCCCCTTTAGAACAGTATAGCATTATCAGTATTATCTTTGTTGAACCTGTCTCTAGAGATGGATGTTGCTAGATTTTTATCCATTGCTCATTGTTCTGTAATTTCAACAGTCTTCCACATAATCACATTTCAAATATTTTTTTACCTTTTATCCTAGTATATTATTTTTTGATTCATATTCTCTGTTTCTTTGTGAAGTAAATCTATGTCCTTGTTTAAATCCAAGATGGCTTAAATGTTGGCAATATTTGCACATGGGAAAATTACTCAAAGTCTCAAAATTAAGAAATCATATCTCAGTAAGAATCTTAGCTGAGAGTAGATTCTTCAGTAGATGCCCATGCACTGGCCAATAGTTCAAAGAAACTGCTCTGTATGAATGTTATAGAATTATTACTATACTATAAGAAACAATGGATATCAAGGAATAAAGCTGTTGTCCTTTGTTCTTGAAGGACCATGTCCTTAGGGAGGTGATACCATGACATGCAAATGAACAGGATTTAAGTAAGGGTGGACTATTCAAAGTCACCAGCCTGTTTCTCCTCCAGAGTCTTTTGGGTTCAGTGACAAGATACAGATCAGGACGAATGAGAGATTCAAAGCAAAGCAAACCAGGGTGGGAAAAATACAATGTAAATGGAAAGAACAGCAGCAACCAAACTCCTAAATGCTGTATAATGACCATGCTGGGTCCAGAAGAAGAGATGAGCACCTTCCTCCCTTCTTACAGAGGTGGGGGGCAAGTACAAAGAAAGAGTGCATATATTTTTAGATTTAGGTGATATGAAATCTTTTTTTTTTCTCTTACTTTTTTATAAGAGATGACTCTCTGGGTAGGAAAGAGAAGAGGGATATGTTTAGAAATGAAGGTGATGAAAAATAAAAACAACCAATGCAATTTTTCTTGAAGGTGATAGATTCTTCACAAGGCACCTGGAAAAGGTTGGAGTGGTTGGAGGTCGAGAATGCCAACCAATAGAGACGGATGTGCTGAGACTGAAATGGAAACTTTATAGCCCCACATGGCCAGCCAGGAACCTGCCACTTCTACCCTCTATAGCCCTCGATTCACTTCTTTGTCCATATTGATCACATCTTGAAGAGCTGCCTTAGACTCTCTGAGATCCTGAGGGGCACCTATCACTGTCAGGCTATGTTAGTGTATTAAGCATTCAGGCTTTGCCCATGGGGTTCCCCATCACCAGACAGCTGGGATCTAATATTTTCTGCTATCCAGGCTGTCTCCCTGCATGTGCTACTGGGTCATCTCCTGAAGCCATGCCATTCCAAGACCACATAAATGGTGGACATTGCCCAGATGGGTGGACATTCCTGACATAGCAATCCGATCACCTTAAGGGAGATTGAATTCAACAGGGACACCAACTGACTTCTCCCATTAGCAGTTAGCCTCTAGTCTGTAGCTCTTCCTGTATTTAGCCAGGGGCCCTGATATTCAGACTCCAAAACATATCTGCTTCCTTTGTATCTCCTCTCTTCCTGTCAGACTGGGAGCTCTCCAAAGGGTGGAGATACTGTCTCCTCCTTCCTTGGCATCTCCATTCTCCTGCACAATAAGAGCTCCCAGTTATTGGATGGGGTGAAGGCACATCTTGAATCTTCAAAGGAAAAACCCTCTTCATGTCCAGCTTCAATAGTGAAAAATGTCTGGCCCAAGCTGGCGCCTAGGGACAAGCTGAGGACTGTGTGATGGTCACAGTTCCAAGCCGGACACAGCTGCCTATTTGTTGTTTTTTTCCCTTTTGGCTTGCTCCCAAAACAAATAAACCAGGAGGGAAAAAATGAAGGGGATTCGAAGGAGACAGAAATGCCCATTGCTAAAACTACTCTATTCTCCAGGGAAATCTGTCTGCTCCATTAAAGGCACTCCACTGACAAAATCATATTTACTTCCAGTTTTCCATACTAACTGAATATGATACACATGGGAAATTGCTTTACATATCTCTTTATAAAGTACAGAAAATGTCATCTTTATTTCTGTATGGGATATGGTTTATTCAGGAATACTGACTGGTTCACTCACTCATTCTCAATCTAGTGATCCTCTGGGGTTTATTTAAGACTGGAGGAATAAATAGAACAAAGTAGAAAACATTAGCTATTATTGTTCTTATTAGCAGCTCCTCAAAATGGGTAGGCTGGTTAAGACAAGGAAAGTTTAGTGTAAAAATCACAATTAAAATGATATTGATAGATTTTCCATGTTTGTTTTCAATGATCCAGACCCTGCTAACCATGAAGACTCAAAAGAGTTAGTTGAATCCATGGTGGGAGAAGCAGAAGGATATTTAATCTAAACTACAGAAAAATCCTCTTCCATCCCAAACCAAGGAACCCATAGTTTAGGATTGTTCAACTGGACAAAACCAACAACAGTAGACATTCAGTCCTCTTATCAGGCCCTGCCTAGAGAACTGTCAGAGATTGGTACCATCAGCTCCATCCCCAATAAAATGGATAAGATCAAGGAAAGTTTTCTGTGATAGTAAAGATGGCTCTTTCTTATTCATCTAACAGATATTCTTAACCACTTTAGAATAAATCTTTGTATGTCCAGTACATACAAAGGGTGGGCTACTGGGTCATCTCCTGAAGCCTGACATAGCACAGGGCCTATATACCTAGCATATTTTGGTTATCTTCTTCCTTTCCCACCCAAGGAGAAACCCTCTTCCCTATTGACACAGACAGGTTGCCCAATATCCCATTCAGAAAGAAAGTCAATCATAGACCTTATTATTCACTATCAACAGTGCCCTTCACACATATATAAACCATTCCAATGTCTTCAGTTAATAAACATTTATTGGGCCCCCTATGTCCCAAGCACTAGAGTTAAGAGGCAAAAGAGAATCAATGATCAAATACAAACAAATAAATAGCAAGTAATTAGGAGAGTGAATACCTCCAAAATTATGAGAGAATACAAAAAGCTTCCTATAGAAAATGGAATTTTAATTGGCTTACAAGAAGTCAGGAAAGGCAATGATTATATGAGGAAAAAATTTTACTCTAGTCTAATCCAGTTTTGATGTATATATTTTTGGCTATCTAACCTATTTAATCATTTCTCCTTCAATAGTTGCAGTCCATTTCCTTCATATCTTTAATGGTGACAGAGGGTTTGACAACCATTCATGTGCTTGGAAATTTGAACTTTACCCTCATTTTCTTCCCTTCTTATCAATTCTCTTCTCCAGGATCAGGTATTGAGACCACCCTGATATTTCCCAGTTTATTTTAGCCTTGGGATGGATCAGAAAAAAATGAGAATAGAGTCTCCTTTAAAAAAAAAAATGTGAGTAAGAGGAAAGGAAAGGACGAAAAATGGACTAAAGCACAAGCAAAAAGACCCAAACACAGTGAGACAGAAACTTAGTCAAAGGCTCATTCCTCAGGTTGTCTAGCAGAAGCTGCCTTTCTCATCCCAATACCAATGGTCCAATTCTTTTATTTTATTTTATTTTTTACAAGGGCTTGGATTGTTGAGGAATTAGAGAAAGGATGACAAAAGACGGATTTGATCTCAACTCCCTTAGCGACCAGAACTCTGACCTTTTCTTGCCTTCCCACAGACCACAGAAATTCAGATAGTTATAAGGCAAACCTTTGTATTCCCTCCCCCATTCCCAGGTGCTCTAAATCATAGGCTTACAGTTTAGGGACCTCAAAAGGCACCTTCAGAGTTATCTAAACCAACCTAGTCCATTTTCCTGATGAGGAAACTTGAGTCCCAGGTTTAGCAGTATTAAAGCAGAGGGTCCCTCTGGAATCACCAGTAGAATGTAGACAGTTCTCAAAGAGCGTCAGACTGGCTACTATGACTCTTGAATCCCTGTTTCTTTGGCTACTCAGTTGCCCTACCTAGGATAGAAAAGACAAAGAAACTTTTTCCACTGATCTGAGGGAGGGGCCATAGCACCCAAAGCCAGGGAAATGGCTAGATTAACCCATAGATTTCTCCCAATCAGAAGCTGGACACAGCTAATTAAAGTTTCATTTGGCTTTTAGCTATTCTCTCCACCTCAAAAGGAAGATCCAAAGATTTAAGATGGGGGGGGGGATCTTTTACCAGCAGTTTGGTTTTTTCCCCTTTGTTTTTATGTATCCGATTTCCTTTTAACTTGGTTCTATCCTGGGACAAGGCAGAGTATTTCACTTTTCATATCATCCACAAGACTAGATCAGTCCAACCAGCTAGAGCCAGGCATTCTTGGTGCTTAGTAGCTTACCCACAAGCCCCTCCTTTCAGGGGCCTCCCTATCTGGAATTCTGACCTTCCTCTACCCCACTCCACCCCCCATTATATTCCCACAACCTACAGGTCCGGGAGAGACCTCTTTAGCCCCACCCCCACAATCAGAATACCTAGGCACTAGAGTGAGCTCCTCTCTCCAGACCGCAGAGAATGTGAAGGTGAGTCAATTATGGCTTCAAAGAATTCTCTCCCTCCTGCTGGCCTTGTCCCCTTTATGATCCCCTCTTAATTTACCTTCTCTCCACCCAAATAGATAGGAGCCTCTGGAAACTTAGGGAAGGCAGATTTAGAGAGAGAGGAAAAAATTTAGGGAAGGGAATTCCCAGGGAGTTAAAAAAAAAAAAAAAAAAAAACTTAGTAAAAACTGACTTCTCCCCTAAGTCTATTCAGGACTCTGCAGAAGTCCTATCTGGCCCTCAAACTCCAATCTCCCAGTCCTGAGACAAAGAGGGGTCTTGCAGAGACATCTCTAACCCTGGAGACTTTTATTCCTCATTCTTTTATCTCCCTTTTCTCCTCAGACTGCAAGGCACTGAAGACAAAAACTGAATTTTGGGGATAGGCTGGGGCTGAGCATTCATTGGGGTAAGGAGAATAAAAGGATCAGGATTCCTTTTCACCCAAATTGGAACAGACCTCAGGCAAAATCAACAAAATCCAATATTTTTTCTTCTTTCTTTAATATACTCTCCTTCTTGCCCCAGCAAAAACTGGTTTTCTCAGGCAAGTACAGAGCAATTCTTCCTCAGTACAATCTTTTCAACTCAGCCACAAACCAGATTAGCTAAACTAATCATTGAGTTAATGCAATTACCATGTCATTTCCCCTCCTCCTTGGCTTTGGTACAAACCATACAGTACTATTCCTCCCCTGCCCCCACCTTCACACCAGCAGAAGCTGCTACAGCAAAGGAATTAGATTCAGAGGATTTCTCCTAGCGTCCCAAGCTTTCCCTCGACCTCTTCATTCCTAGGGTTAAGGCTGAACACAGATGAGGCAAGTCTTGAAAAAGCCTGGACTAATAGGAAAAAAATGAGCTCTGACTGATAAATCCTGTGAATTCAAGTCTCAATGAGATAAAGGGAGGAGAGGGGGAGGAGGAAAGAAGGAGGCAGCTGGGTGATAAGGTTGTCAGGCTTGGGGCAAGGAAGGCCTGTCTCCCAGTGCAAATCTAGCCTCTCACACACCCTGGCCAAGTCAGTTTAAGCCTGTTCACCTCAGTATTCTCATCTGTTAAATGAGCTGGAAAAAGAAGTGGCTCACCACTCCAGTATCTCTGCCAAGAAACCCCAAATGGGGTCATGAAGAGTCGGACATGACTGAAAAACAACACACAAGCAAAGGGGAAGAAGAAACAGGTCAGAGGAGGACAAGTACTGAAATACAGAGGCAGGAGACCTCAGTTTAAATCCCACCTCTGACAATGGATTATGAATATAGAAAGTATCTTTTAGAGATCTTCCCCTCCCCCCCATGAGGAAACTGACTGAGAGAAAGATTTGCCAAACAGTGAATCAGACTCAGGTGCACTGATTCCTCTTTCTCCTCCTCCAGAACAGCCTTTTAAGCCTCATGATCCTAGGCCAGTCCCTTTTCTCTCTCCCATCCCTAAAATGGGAACGATAGCCTTGGCGTTCCTTGTCTCACAGGGTCATACTGAGAAGAGTGTTTTATAAACCTAAAAGCACTATATAAATGTGAGCTATATTTCTTGGTCAAGACCCAAGCAATTGAATCAAAAAATCAAAACTTCCTTCCATTTCTTCCTTGTGGACCAGAAACTACCAGCATACCATGTCTCCACAAGGACCTAGGCTAAAGGAAGGTCTTTCTGGCTGTAAGAATTTTCTGACCCTATGATGTGTTCAAGGAGCGCTCTAACTATGCCTACAGTAGGCAAGCTTCAGCAAACTTCTTAATTTTGTAATCAGGGGGAAATCAGGCCCTACTGCTTGCTGCTACTTCTTCCTCAATTAAAAGGTGGCTAATTAAACCATGGGAAAGAGTAGAAGATGAGTAAGAATGAATGATAACTGGAACCTCCTACACAGATTTCTTTCTAGCTCAGTCTCTTACTCTGGGCTGGTGGCAGTTAAGACAGAAGGTTACAAAGGGAAAAGAAAGAGCTGAGGGATGCGGAGGCATGCCCCCGGAAATGGAAGGAAAGTGCAAGGAATGGAGAAGGATGAGATCAGAAAGGGGCTGAACGGGCGGCTCTGGCTGTGACTGACAGCCACCACTTCAGGACGTTCACGGAGGAGCTGGCCCGCACAGGGGCCAGAGCCCTGGCTGCGAATCCAGCCACACACTCACAGCTGGGTGTTCTGCAGAAGTTATCTAGCGCTCTTTGGGAAACCCTCAGTTTCCTCGTCTGTCAAAGAAGTTGAAGCAGGAACGGCGAACCGGTCCGGCCTCTCTGCCGGCCAAACCACAGACGGGATCACAGAAGAGTCGGGCAGGACTGGGCAACAAGAAAGTTTATCTCTGGGTGAATTTTGCACGAAACAAAATGACAGATGGTGGGAGGGCCGAGGGAAGGCGGGGTGGGGGCGGAGGAAACTCGTACATAGCACCTACTAGGTGACACTGGGCTAAACACCTGGCAAATATCTCATGTGGCCCTCAGCCCTTTGAGGCAAGCGTACTCCCATTTTACAGCTGAGTAAACCGAAGTCCATCCTCACCCTTCCAGAGCTAGTTACAAAGGAACCCTCAGATGGGCAGCGAGAAGACCCCAAGAAGACCAGGTAACTTGCTGCAGTCTCGAGTCCCGTCCACCACCCCTGCTGCTTCCGGACCTCCCAGAGGCCCTCCCCAGGTCTCACCAACGTCCTACACCCGGAAACAAGACAAGCCGCCCAACTCTCCCCACCCGCCCCCAACTCTGACCCTCGGGGTTAGGAAAGCCGGGACTAGGACCCAGGGCCAACAAACCCACCTGCTCCGCACACCAGGAAGGGGGCTCCGCCTCCAAGGCAAGGGCACCGATCCCGACCCACAGAAAACCGCACCGGACAATAGGGCCCCACCCAGGCCTGGGGAGGGGGGGAGGAGGGAGCACTGCCCGGATAGGAGAGGGAGGAGGAGGGAGCACCGCACTGGTAGGAGGGGGAGGGGGCGGGGGCGGGGAGGGCAGCCCAGCTGCAAGTTTCCTAACTATAAATCCCCAGTCGGACGGCCAGGGAGCGAAGGCTCTATGCTCTCACTCCGCGAAATGAGGTCAAAGTCTCCCCCCAACTCCAGCCCACCAGGGCCACCGGCCAGGGAGGGCAGCGTTCACGCCGGACGGGACCCTCCCCTGCACCGCACCCCTCCTCCAATTCCCGTCCAGCGCAGACTTTTCCAGAACAAAGTCAAAGCCCTGCCCGAGGCAGCGCTGCCCCCCCCCCCCCACAAAGACCGGAGACCTGCCCTCCCCGCGCTCACCCTCCCCTCGGGCCAGGCTCCCCACGTCCAGCCCCGCCCAGTCAGCGTTCCACTCCCCCACCCCCCTCGAAGTGACCGGCCGGACCCCTCCATCCTCTCCCCAAGCAAGATTCCGCGACCTCGATGGCTTTTCTGCGTCCCTGCCCCCGCCCATCCCGACCTCAGAGCTCCGAAAGCAGTCCTCCTCTCCCCTCTCTGCAAGCAGGCGCTGGTTCCCCCTGCCCGGACCGGCAAAGCCCCCTCCCCCTCTCCCCCCGCGCCCCTCCCCCCCAAGTGTCACCTCCAAAGACCCGCCCCTCCGGGCGCCCCCTCCTCGAGGAGCCGGGAGCGCGGGAGTCACAGGCACCTCTCACCTGCGCTCGTGGCCGGGTCCGGGCTGGGGCTGGGGCTCGGGGCAGCGGGCAGGACTGGGGCGGGCTGGGTTCGGACAGGGGGATCGGCTCCTCTCGGGCGGTGGCTGCTCCGGACTCTGGCCGCGGCTGCAACTCCCCAAACGAACAAAAGGAGAAGAGACCTGACAGCCAAGCCACGCCTCGGGCTCCCCCTTGGAGCCCCGCCCCGGGCCACGCCCACCCCCGCCGCGCTCTCACTGGCCTCCCGGCCCGCCCGTCCGACGGGGGGGCGGAGACGAGCTCCGAGCCCGCCTCTCGGGACGCCGGTGTTTACGGCCTCTCCATTGGCCTCGTGCCCTGCCAGTCGGCTCCGGGGCCCGACCCCAGCTCAGGTCCGATCCCAATTCCGCGTCCATTGGATGGAGAAGGAATACTGCCTCGTGAATGGGCCAGGCGCTGTCAGTGAGACTAGGGAGAAGCCAATGAGGTGCTGAGGTGTGTCTTGCCCCACCCAGGATCTACTGCAGGTAGAACCCACTCCCACTTGCGCCCCTCCCATACCTGTCCTACAGGTGGTTCTGGAGGCGGCTCCGGGGTAGGGAAGCCGAGTCCCGGTGGACGCCCAACCAGCTCAGCTTCGGGAATAACTCCCTTAGGGCTATTCACCGGGACCCAAAATGGGCATCAGGTTGCAGAGACCTGGGACTGAGTGAAAAGAGGATTTGAATGGAAGTTCGATGGTCCCCAGAAAAGCCCCGTGTGCGATAATGGGAACAAGACTGAAGAAACTAGTCTGAGAGGCTAAAGAAAACCAGGCGGGAGGGGGAGAGACAGAGACAGAGATAGCGAGAGACAGAGACAGACAGAGAGAGAGAGACAGAGAGAGAGAGAGAGAGAGAGAGAGAGAGAGACAGACAGAGAGAGAGACAGAGACAGACAGAGAGAGAGAGAGAGAAAGCGAGAGAGAGACAGAGATAGAGAGAGAGAGACACAGAGAGACAGAGATAGAGAGACAGAGAGAGAGAAAGTGAGAGAGAGAGACAGAGACAGACAGAGAGAGAGACAGAGACAGACAGAGAGAGAGAGAGAGACAGAGAGAGAGAAAGTGAGAGAGAGAGAGACAGAGAGAAAGCGAGAGAGAGACAGAGACAGACAGAGATACATAGAGAGAGAGACAGAGAGGCAGACATACATAGAGAGACAGAGAAAGAGACACAGAGACAGAGAGAAAGCGAGAGACACAGAGAGAGAAAGCGAGAGAGACAGACAGACAGACAGAGAGAAAGCGAGAGAGACAGAGACACGGAGAGAGACAGAGAAAGAGCCAGAGACAGACAGAGACAGAGAGAGAGAGAGAGAGAGACAGACAGACAGAGACAGAGAGGAGACAGAGACAGAGAGGAGAGAGACAGACACTGAGAGGAGACAGAGAAAGAGAGACAGACAGAGACAGAGATAGCAAGAAAGACAGAGATAGAGAGAGACAGAGAGGAGAGAGACAGAGAAACAGAGAGACAGACAGAGAGGAGAGAGAGACAGAGAAACAGGGACAGACAGACAGACAGAGACAGAGAGGAGACAGAGAAAGAGACAGAGAGAGAGACAGACACAGAGAGGAGACAGAGAAAGAGAGAGAGACAGAGATAGAGACAGAGACAGATAGAGAGGAGAGAGACAGAGACAGAGAAACAGAGAGAGACAGGAGAGAGACAGAGACAGAGAGGAGAGAGATACAGAGACAGAGAAACAGAGAGAGAGAGACTGAGGAGAGAGACAGAAAGGAGAGAGACAGAGAAGAGAGAGACAGACAGAGACAGGAGAGAGACAGATAGGAGAGACAGAGAAAGAGAGAGACAGGGAGAGCGAGAAAATGAGGACAGAAGAGGAGAGAGAATGAGAAGGAGCGGGTCCCCAGATTCTGGAGAGGAAAGCACGGCTTTTCTTTTTGGGGACATTTACTGAATGGATGTTTTTTAAAGGGCTCACTGGGAGTTCAACACCCTGTGTCACACATAGTGGACCCTTCCAGCCCAGCCCACAATGGGTAACCAAACATTCTCACTCAGTCCCGGAGATGATAATAGGTGGGTGAAGGCAGGAAAGACCCCAAAGTCCCACCAAGCATCCAACCTCCTCTTCCCTCTGCTCCCCGGGACCTTGCCCTCCGCTGTCCGGCCCCTCATTGGGCATTTTCTCTCTATCTTGCTCCTACCATCCAGTCTGCCTCTGCTTCAGCATCACCTTTGTCAGGTTGAGAACAGGACTTTTCCCCTGTTGATGCGAGGGTTCTTGAAGGCAACACCCACTCCGTGTCCTGGTTCTCACTCAAGCCCCTCAGTGGAATCTGATCTTACTTTATTTCTCCCTTTTTTCACATGACCCACTTAATGAGAATATGAGTCTGACTTGGTCTGATGAAGAGCAGGGGAAGGGGGAAGGTATCAGGAACAGGAGAGAAAAACAAAACACCTTTGAATGGAGTGAATAGAACACTGTGTGTGCCTTTCTCCCCAACAATATTTCAAGGGTGTCTCACCCCACATCATGTTCCAACTTGCCAGCTCCTAACTAAAAAGGATGTTACTATGGATGGAATTGGAAGCAATGGTTGCAAAGAGAAGACCCAGAAGCTGGAATAAGAAGGGTCTCTTCTCCCTGTTTCTCATGTAGAAATCTCGCCTTCCTTCTATATCCCCGAATTAGATTCCTGTTAGAAAGCTTGGAGATCATCATTATCTTTCTGTCAATATGGTGGGCTTAACCTAATTTTTTTGCTTTTCTTTTCTTTCTTTCTTTTTTTTTTTTTTTTTTTTTTTTTTTGGTTGAGGCAATTGGGGTTAAGTGACTTGCCCAGGATCACAAGTTAGGAAGTGTTAAGTTTCTGAAATTTAACCTAATTTTCAAAAATATCTCTCTATGTCTCTCTTTCTTTGTGTGTCTCTCTCTCTCTGTCTCTCTCTCTCTCTCTCTCTCTCTCTCTCTCTCTCTCTCTCTCTCTCTCTCTCTCTCTCTCTCTCTCTCTCTCTCTCTTTCCGTCATAAACTAACCTTGGGGAAGATGAAACAGCTACCAAGTCATCCATTTCTGTGCTTCTATACCAAGACAGTCAGGGAATTCTCCTTTTGGGAAAAACAAAATTCCCTAATTCCCTTAAGAAAAAGTGCAATTATGCATGTGGAAAGTTTTTGTTTTGTTTTGGTTTGAACCTAAATTCCCTCTGTGGTTTAAATCCATTTCCTCTTGTCCAGACTTCTGTGGCTGCTGAGACATGAACCCCCAAAGGATTAATTCACTTTCCCCCTCACTTCAACTTTCTAGGGCTTCAACATTTAGAGTGGGAGAAAGGGTTTCCCATCTGAGGTTAATTCATAAAAAGGAGTCAACCCCAAGAAAACAAAAATAGCTGGAACACAGAGGTGCCCAAAGAGTGACAGGAAATACTATGGAGGAAGGGAAATAGGTAGAAATATCGTCTGGAGACAGCTTCTATGGAAAAGGGGAAGATCTCCTGCTCACCCTATCTAATGAAGCCCAGGGAGCTTCAGGCAGACATTATACCAGAAAAGAAATAGGCTCCCCTTCTCATTTTTATCTTCCCCCCCCCCTCCTCCTCTTCATATGAGGCCTCTGGCCATATAAGGCATTGAAGCTTCTGTTTGCTATTTGAACCCCCTCTCCACTCCACCCACACACTTAAATACACACATACCTTGTACACTCATAGGAACAGATACCCATACACAGATACACAATTATACTCACTTTCCCATCCACACAGAAATCAATACATTCACAAACTCATAAAGTTCCATACCCATAGACTCATGAAGAGACATTCACCAACAGGAAAACGTATATTTACACACACATACCATTTTATTCTAACAACTCAGGCTTAAAGAATGGTCAGAATTTTTTAAAAAGCCAAAAAAAAAAAAAAAAAAGTATCTAGGGGAGATTAATCTGATGACTCCCAACCTTGGGCTGTTAAGTCAGGCTGGTTCCTGATTAACTACATAGTAAATGCCTATCAAAAGAAATGGGATTAGATAACTAAAACCTTCCCTAATGGTCATGGTGAAAGACACCAGAACAAGAGTGAAAGAAACCAGAAGTTTCTGTAATTTTTTGTGCTTCAGCATAGCTGGGGAAGGGGCTATGTAATGCAGAAGTGGGGAGAAATGACTTCCTAAGCAACTAACACCTCTTGTTTAGAGATTAAAAAAAAAAAAAAAAAAAAAAAAAAGATTTGTGTCCTGAATTGGGAAGGGATTCAAAGCAAGGCAAGGCGTGAGAAAAAAAGGAACCATGGTCTGGCTTTAGAATTCACTGCCCAATGGCCTGACACTGAAGAAGAAGTGTGCCTGATCCACACTGGGGAGGGTACTTAATTACAACTGTGATTCCAGAAACACTTCACTGTGAAAAATGTGGGTGGAAATGGAATGTTAGAGGGAAAACAGAAAGACAAAGAGAGGGGGAGGGGAGGGAGAAAGGGAAGATACAGGCTTAGAGGGAAGGGATAGATCTGGAAGGTTCATGGATGAAATCCGAGACATTTGTGCTCAAGACACTTACCAGATACCTTGAAATGATCCTCTTTTTTTTTTTTTTTTTTTTTTTTTTTAACAACACATCATTCCTGAAAGTCTCTTGGGTAAATCTCGTTCAGGATTAAAAAATTTCCCCCTAAAGCTGGTTCAATATGTAATGGTTTGTTATTCTAGGATTACCCCCCCCCCAAGTTTCTGGAGATTTGACACATCTAAGTGGTTCTCATAGTGGGGGTGGGGGAGCGGAACTGCAGGGGGGGGAGGTTGCAGGTGGAGACAACACAAGCTCCTTAAATTTGCTTTTGCTTCTATTCTCACTCCTCTAGCTGACACAGCAGTTGCCCTACCCACCCCACCTGCCCCACCTTCCCACCAGAACCCAAAGCTGGGCAAGGCAGGGGAAGAGGCCTGTCCTAACATGCACCTGTGTCACCAGTTGACATCCATTGCTTGTCTCCTCTTATTCCTCCATATATACATTGGTGTTCCAAAAGGGGAGGAGATTCAACATTACACCCCATCATCCAACCCCAAAGCAACTTTCCAGGGGCTTCCAGAGACTCTCAAGGAAGAATCATAGCATCAGCTAATTCTTTTTATTTTCTAGCCAATCAATAGACATTTATTAGTCGCCTGTTATGTATTATGCTAAGAGCTGGGGATACAAAGAAATGTAGGGGAAAATGGTCTTAGAGACAAGATAGGATCTATTTAAGGTCATACAACTCATCAAAAGTGAAGGGGAAAAAGGGAAGAGAGACATTTTGAAACATGTTGATGATATCTAAGCAAAATAAATCAATAAAAGCATGTTTAAAGAGAAAAAAAGACTTTAAAGAGGGAAAAAAAACTCTTTCTCCCTGGGGGAGACACTAACCCATGTTAGAATAGCATACACTCATGGTTCTGACTATGAGATTTAAGCTAAGATGAGCAAAATGATTACAGTGCTGATAGGAGATTTGAAATTGTGTGGAAAAATACATTTTTAGACCTGAAGCCCTGGGTTCAAGCTCTGTTCCATATGAACTCCATGATTACAGGTAATACACAGCCTCAGTTTTCTCATGTGTAAAACAAAACTAATAATACTTGTTCATCATAAGAGCTAATAATACCAGCTCATAGTATTGTTGTGAGAAGATTATTTTGCAAACTATAAAATACAGAATCAATTCAGGCTGCTATTATCATTTTAGTGAGATGACTTAGTTGAGATCTCTGAAAAAATTTGCTCTTAGAAGAAAAGCCAGAGTTGGGCAGAGGGAGGGGCGAGGAGGAAGGCAATGGGACTTTTCATGCTTGCCTCTGCTACCTCCAGGGACTCCACTGTAAATCAATAACCACTTCCATCTCATACTCCCTGTAATCTGCACAGATGACTCTACCCCAAACTGGAGAGATCAGTAAAGCAACAAGACTTTTAGCCACCACTCCCACCCTGCTCTTCACTCTCCCGTTGTCTCATCCTCATTCCACGACCTCAGCCTTCTTTCCCCTTAGTACAAACTACCTTCCGGTAGATTATCCCCTGGGGCAAAGACTCCAATTTAGAGACTTGTCGGTTTTTAGCCTTGAAAAGCAATGGCAACCCCCATCCCCACCACCCACATTAGGGGAGCAGGGGGAATCAGGAACTAAGATCCCTGAATATTTCATCAGCACATTAGCCTCCAGTTAAAGAAACAGCCTACAACTCATTGATAATTGATCATCCCAGCTGACTACTAGTAATCGGAGTATGTGAGGGGAGAGGAAATGCAAGAGGGTCTGAGAGATTGGGGGGTTTTGGATTAGTGTGAATGCTAGGGAGAGAGATGAAGGGTGGATTTGGTAGATGAGGAAGAGGAGTGGGCTGTCAAGGACTGTCTAGGCATCAGAGAACAGACTGGACACTACAACCACCATGCTTTTTTTCCTCTATACATAAGTCTTTCCCAGCTATCTTCTCCAGGAAGGTCTCCATGAATCCATGGAAATATTCCCCCAAATCTTGCCACCTGATCTCACAACACAACACCCTATATTATTACTAAAATGAGTAGAAAAAAAAGATGCCTATATATCCCCTTCATCTCCTTATCTGGCCAATTTTGAGGGATGAAATGAGTGCTGCAAACACATACTGATTAAATTTAATTCAGCAAGGATTTATTATAACCTGCTATGTGCCAGGCACCATGCTAGAAGCTGAGGATGAAAAGATAAAAATAAAACATAAACAATCCCTGGCCTCAAGCAGCTTGTATTTTATTAGAAGAGAAAACATGTATAAAGACAATTAAATGCAAAATATTTGCAAAGTAAATTCCAGACAGAGGGCATTCACAACTGAAAGTCTCAAGATAGGTCTCAGGAAAGGAGATAGCTCTTGAGCTGAGCTTTGAAGGAAACCAGGAGAGATAAAGCTGAAAAGGGAGGGCAGTCCAGGGATGGAAAATGCCCTGGACAAAGACATGGAAGTGAGAGATGAAATAACAAGCAGACCATTTTGGCTGGAATATAGATTGTGTGAAGAAGAGTAATGTTCATTAAGCCTGAGAAGGCAAGCTGGAGCCAGCTTATAAAAGTTTTTAAAAGCCAAAGACTGTATTTTTACAGAGAGAGATCTTGAGTAGGGGAATAACATGATCAGACTCATATTTTATAAGATTGCTTTGGCAGTTGTAAGGAGGTTGGATTGGAGAGGAGGAAAAGGCAAGGAGACCAATTAGAAAACTATTGCAATAGTTTAGGTAAAAGGTAATGAAAGTTGCCAACTATAGTTGGTAGCCTTGTGAATGGAGAACAGATTTGAGATATATTGTGGTGGTAAAAATCAATAAGTCTTGGCAACTGATTGGGTCTGAGCTATCAGGAAAAGGGAAGAATCGAGCATGATTTTAAAGTTGTGAATCTAAAAGATCCTCAATAGAAGTAGGAAGTTTAGTAGAAAAAAAGAATTTGGTTAGAAAAAAAAATAATGGTTTCTGTTTTAGACATAGGCTCAATAAGAAAAAGAAGAGAAAGTATGTTTTGAGGGACCAAAAGAGATGGAAAGGTGATTAAAAAGATGCACATTTACCCCCACTTCGATTTCTCTACCCAAACAATGGGAATTAGAGGCCATCCCCACTCCTTGGGGCTGCTTGTAGATCAGAATAGATGAGATATGGGTATTAAGGCGCCAGTTGGAATCCAGGTAAGGCAGTGATTATGGGGTGAGTTAGCCAAGAAGCAGAACCAGGGGTTCATATTGAGCATGGGGTGAGTGCCCAGATTCTCCCTTCCTCCCAAGACATACCAAACCCTGTGCCATCAAGGAGCCTGATCATTGGGGAGGGTGGGGCTGTCTAGGATGTATGACTGATGGGAACCTGGTCCTATAGGTCCATCCCTATCCTTTCCCTGAGCCTCAGGTTTCTATGTTCTCAAAATGAGGCTAATCACCTCTTCCCTGTCCCTCAGGGATTTTCTGACAGTGCGATGAGATCATTCTGGTTCTATTTCTCCAGGAAAGAAGTAAGAGGTAGGTACAGCAGAGAGCTGCATAAAAGCGAAGAGAGCAATTAACTTGTACCCCAGATCTGCCTTAACTGGAACAAATTTTAGAATTATTTGGTAGAAACCTCAGTGGCCATCTAGTTCAACCCATTTATACCCAACAAGCACACATTTGGTCTCCAAGGAGAGGGAACCTACCACTCCTCAAGGCAGCCTTTTCTACTTTTAGGTACATCAGATTGTTACATCAGGCCTACATTGGCCTTTTTGCCACCTCCACTCCTGGCTCCCAATTCTGACAAGTAGAACAAATTTAATCCCTCTTCAAATACTTAAATACAACTATTATTTCCCCTAAGTGTCTTCTCAGGGTGAAATTATCAGTTCCTTCAATCAATCTTCATGGTCTCAAGAACCATACCATCCATCCTGGTTGCTTTCTTCTGGATACTTCAGATTCGTCATGCCATGGTTAGAGGGAAAATCTGAGTTAAGGTTCAGCCTCACAGACTTACTAGTTGTGTAACTCTGAGTAAGTCACCCAATCCTGTTTGCCTCAGTGTTCTCATTTGTAAAATGGGTATAATAATGATATGTACCTTTCCAGGGCTGTTTTAAGGAAAATGAGTTTGTATTTATTTATTGGCGGCAATCAGGGTAAATGACTTGTCCAGGGTCAGACTTCCTCACTGGAGTGGTTTCCTTTGGTGTCTGCAGAATTCCATTCTTGAGCATCCTTCCTATAGACCCCTAGAATTTTGGACCAATGGAATCCTAGGCATCTTTCCTCTAAACCCTTTGAAATCTGCTTTCCCAAAATCTAGAACACAGGTGAGACTATTGCCTGTGTTTCGTCTCTATCACAAATTTTGGAAGGCCACGGTCACTTTCCACCCCAACAATCAATTTCTCCTTGTTAGTAAAAATCAAATAGAATTTCCCTTTGTTGGCTCCTCTAGTAAGTATCTGAGGCTGGATTTGAAATCAGATTCTTCTGACTTCAAGATTAATGCTCTATCCACTGTGCCACCTTCCTGTCCCTATGAGAAAAATATTTGTAAAGTACTATATAAGTGGGGCAGCTAGGTGGTGCAGTAGATAGAGCACCAGCCCTGAAGTCAGGAGGACCTGAGTTCAAATCTGCCCTCGGACATAACACTGCCTGGCTAGATGACCCTGGGTAAGTCACTTAACCCCAATTACCTCAGCAAAAAAAGTATTATATAAGTGCTGTCTCATGTTATTATCAATGCCCTCTTATACTGTGACATATAGAATTGACCAATATTTTAGAGAAGATCTAATCAGTATGTACTGTACAGTATGGTTGTCACTTCCCTATTCTTGGAAGCTGCCTCTCAATATAGTCCAACACTGAATTTGGTTTCCAGATCATATTCAAATTAAACTTGTATTCTACTAATAACGCTAGTTCTTTCTCAGAATGACTCTGCTGTCTACTTTTGTCTAATCCATTCCCATTTCCCCTGAGGGAAAGACAGGAGACATCATGTGAAAGACAAAGCAGGTTATCACCACCACCATCATCTCCCCTCAGCCCCTGATAGAGATCTATAGGACCAGGTTTCCATCAGTCATCCATCCTGAACCTGAGAACTTTGAAAATAGCCATACTTCCAGACCCCATTCATTCTGGGAAGCAATCCTTGTGGAGATACAACCTAGCAACTGCTCTTGCAGCTAAGACAGCCCCATTTATTGATCATTTTATTTTGTGTTTAAGGTAATGGCATTAAGTGACTTGCCCAGAGTCACACTGCTAGTATGACTTTGAATTCAGGAGCTCCTGACTGCAGGACTGGTGCTCTATCTAGCCATCTAGCTGCCCCAGTCCCATCTATTGAATACCCAGAAAAAAAAATTTCTCATCATCAATCTTTAGCACTCTCAAATGATCCAATATCAGAAATTGGTAAGATTTTATCAGTGAAAATGACTTTTAAAAAGAAGCCTTACCAACTGCTTTGCTGCGCAGCCTAAGACTGAGACTTCTCCATCTGACTGGAAGCAGAGATCTTTCTTGTGTGTTAGTTCCTCCATTCAAATGGGAGCTCCTTAGAGAGAGAGAGACTATCTTACTTTTCTCTTTGTATCCCCAGCACTTAGCTCAGCATTTTGCATATATTAAGAGTCTAATAAATGCTTCATTCATTCATTCCCCATCTTGAACTTAAGAAGTTGATTTTTTTGTACCCAAGTATAAAACTTTATATTTATCCCTATTGTATGTTATTTTATTAGATTCAGCCCAATAGTCTAGACTGTTAAGAGTCGTTTGGATCCTTTGTCACCTGTCTCTCTCTCTCCCAGTTTTTTGGCATCTTTAAATTTGATTTAATATCTAAGTCATCTAAACCAGGAAATGAAGTCAAATTCACCGGACAACAGTGTGCAGACTCTGCTATCTTCCTTTTTTTTTTTTTTTTTTTTTTTTTTTTTTTTTTTTTTTGAAAATCAGGACATCATTCCTTCTTCAAGATGAGGAGGAGGAGAAAGTAAAGGAAGGGAGAAAGAAAAGAAGGAAAACAGAGAAGAAGGAAAAGGATGAGGAGAGGAAGAAAAAGCTAGCATTTATATAGCACTTTATAAATGTGATCTCATCTTATCCTTGTTACCCTGGGAAGTAGATGCTAATATGATTTCCATTTTACAAATAAGGACACTGACACAAGAGTTTAAGTGACTCGTTCAGTCATACAATCAGTTCTTTCAGTATCCCAGGATGGCTGTTCATCTAGCCGAGGTGACTCAGAATCATCCAGGGAAGCTTCTTCTCTTATTATCTCTTGTTTTTTAGGGCATCTTCTCAGTCATCTCTGTTGTGATTCCTATTCACTTTGGCAAAGGAAAAAGAAGCAAAATTAAAATGAAGAAGCTCTGGCTTCTCTTTTCAGTCAGTTATAAGTATCCCATCTACCCTGAGCAAAAAATTTTTCTCCTCTATGATGATCTTCCTTTTTCTCCCTCTCTAACTTTAAAAATTCTTTTTTGTTGTCCTTACCTTCTTTCACCAGCCTCTACTTATTCTGAACTTTAGTATTCTTGATATTATTTTTACCAACTTGGAACACATTCAGATTTACCTTCTGTTAACCGATGTTCTTTTCCATGTTCCATCTATTTTTTTTTTCAAAAACTCTAGTTGATTGGTGAAGTTCCTGTGTATCTGTATCAGTCTTTTCAAATAAATCCATTTTTCTTCCTTACTGGAACTGTTTCCTTTGCTGTCTGCAGAATTCCCTTCTTGAGCATCCTTCCCAGACCAACTCCTCCTCTAGCATTTTGAACCATTGAAATCCTAGGCATTTTTCCTCTGAACCCTTTGAAATCTGCCTTCCCAAAATCTAAATACAGGTGAGACTATTGCCTGGATTTCCTCTCTATCACAAATTCTAGAATAGAATTTCCCTTTATTGATTCCTCTACTTCCACTATTGGAAAGAACATTGAGAAAAATCAAGTCAATTCCTGTTCTATCAATAACGCCTTCACCAAAGATGAGCATGTCTTCCCCAAAGCTAGCCCACATTCCCACAATGCCAGATCACTGACCATTGGAAAGAGACAACCAGTGCAACTCTTCCCTATCCTGCCCCCCATGCATATGTCCCAGTACCTTATTGGGGGAGTCCCTAACCTGATAGCCATGGGAAAAATCAAAATTAGATTTGCAAAAAAAAAAAAAAAAAAATTGAATAAGACTGTTTTCAAGTCCCTTACAACCCTAAATGCTGCTTCCCTTACAAAATCTATCAGAAATAATAATAATAGCTACTTAAAATTTTCAAAGTGCTTTACAAATATTTCATTTAATCCTCACAACAACCATTGGAGGAAGATGCTATTACTATCCTCATTTTACAAAGAAGGAAATTGAGGCAAAAAAAGGAAGTAAAATGGCTTGTCCAAGGTCATAGAGCTAGGAAAAGAATGAGGCAGGATTTGAGCTTGGATGTTCTGACACCAAGTCAGTGTTCTATCCACTATGATGTCTAGAGAGGAAGAATTCTGACTGAAGGCAGATGAACAGAATATCCTCAGAAGGGTTCCATGAGAGGCTTTGATCTTGTAATCAGAGTTTTAGACCTAGAAGGCACTAATTTCCCTTTGTTATTCAGACTCTGTGTTTTCAATACTCACTATAAGGGCCCACACATTTTTCCCTCTGGTAGTAAAGAAATTATTGTCTAGCCCAGGGTCCTGGTAGGAGAACAGAGGAAACTGCAAGGGGTTGAGGCCCTTCCTCCCCTTCTTTCCTTCCTTCCTTACTAAATTCTTTGCCTCTGGCTGCAAAGGAGACTTTGTCTACACATCCTGTCAGTCCACCTAGTATCCTCTCACAGGCTCTGGCTCCTTCCCCAAAAGAAAACTCAACATCCCAGATGGTGACATAAACTGAAAAGAAAGAATGCCTGAAAACTTCTTGTTCTCTTTCTCTCCTCAACCACTCCCTACTCCATGGGAATCCCTCCTGTTCCAGCAGATCCCCTGTGGGGTTTCAGTCTCCAGTTGCTTTTGAACCATCTATCTGACTTTTCTCTCATGCTACAGGTGAACAAATTGAAGCCCTGACAGATTGGTGGAAGTATCCTGGAGAGTTGGGTAAAGAAAGATGTGGCCAGGAACAGGGAGGGGCTTGTGGGTGGGAGGGTGGGGGCAGGGAGGAATGAATAGGTGAGAGAGTCCAGGGCTGGGCAAGACTGGGAGACAGTCTGGGAGCCACCCCGAGGGCCCACGCTGGGATGGGACTCTGTCTCACCGGTTTGGGGAGCTGGCTAGGCAATGGAGAGACTGAGGCGTCAGTGAGAGGGTAGGAGGGACTGGAAGGAATGGAAGATGAGTAAGACAGAAAATAGAGTGTAGGGTCATGTCTCCCGGCATGGCAACCACATCCCCCTTCCATCCAGCTTCCACTGTCCACTGTACTAGCAACTGATGGACAGAAGAGAAAGCTTAGAGACAAAGCTGATTGGAAGAGAAAACGACTACCAACTTCTAGCCAACGTTTCCCAACCTCCCCAAGAGAAATAAAGCATACAAAGAATCACAGAATTTTAAAATTAGAAGAGACCTCAGTGATCACCTTGTGCAGTCCGTACCAGAAAAAAATTCCCTACTGGCTCCCTCCCTGCCCACTTCAAAGAAGAATCAATTATCCAGCCTATAAGGCTGGCCCCTTCCCAGGGTAGCCCACTCCACTTTCAAACAGTTTTTTGAACAGGTTTATTACTTTGGATCTGCCCACTGAGAATAAATAGAATAATATAATCCCTTTCCCACACAATTACTCTTCCTCCTTTTTTTGAGGGGGGGAGGGTACCAAACGTCATCCTCTGGATGTTCTCCAAATTGATAGAAGTCATTCTTAAAAGGTGTGAATTTAACTCGCACATGATTGGGCCAAGGCAGAGACCACAGGGACCATTGCCTCCTTATTCTTGAAAGCTGTGCCTTCCTACATGTACTCACCAGCCCAAGTACAAAGCTCCCCATTCACATACAGAATCCACAGACAGCTGTAGACATAGTCACCTAAGCAATCCCTCATGGACACCATAAATAAATACATACGCCTGTGAACAAAACCATCACTTGTGGATATTCCCCAAAAGAGAAACAGTGACATGGAACACACTCACGGACAAAGACTCACATACACACTCAGCTACACAACACCCCAAATTGTGAGGCAACGAGGCAGTACAGTGGACAGCACTGAACCTGGAATCAGAGAGACATGATTTTCAATTCTACAGTTGAGAAATCGGGCTGAGGGAGGTTGTAACTTGCCCAGTGGCAACTCAACTCCACTTTTCTCAACTGCAGAATGGGAATACTAATAGCACCCTCCTCCCAGAGTAAGGATCAAATGTGATAGTATATGTGAAACTCTAAACTTTAAAGCATCGTGCATAAATATGGCATCAGGACTGCTTTCTTTTGGTGATATTGGTGTTTCTTCATGGGAACTGAAGGAAGAGCTGTCTGGAAAAGGTAATAACAGCACTTAGACTTGGAGGGAGGGGTGGAGACTGTGCTTTCACCTTCCTTAGGACTGCAACAGAGAAAAGTCATAAAGATGAAACCTAAAACTCTTTCACCAATTGACCCAAGCCCTTCCCTGCTTGGAGGGGGGGGGAGTAAAGGGGTAGGCATCATCACCTGGGTTAGCCAGCTTTGACTAAGGCTGACTCCTTCCCTCTCCTCCACCCTGAATCCCAATCTCCCTCAGCTTCACGGCCCTGGAGGAGCAGGGTGGAGCTCAGTGGAGGGGTGAAGTCTCCCTATTCCATAAAGGAAGAAGCAAAGAATTGATGACACAGTTTAGGTCACATGGCAGCCGGGCTGGGGACACTGAGGCACAATGAGAACGTCTCCCAGATTTTCCTCCATGTTCTAAGAGTAAGAAGGAGGAGGAGTAGTCTTCCGTCCTTCCTTTTCTTTTCTTGGTGGGTGAGCAACGTGTGAATTTGGGGAGTAGATATAAATATTTACCTAGCTACCTGCCCCCAAACAAGTCAATTTTTTTGTTCTTTTTTTTTAAGACAGAATTTACCTATCTTGCTCAGGCTGGACATGCAGCAGCCTCTCATAGGCTTAATACCATCCTTGAGAACCTGGACTCAGGTGGCCCTCAGCTCCCAGAGGTTTGCTGTATTTATTGGTGCAAGATTTAGCTCAGACACCCAGTTGGCTTTAGTTTACCTACAGCTCAGACCTCCCCAGCCTCAGCCTCTTTCTTGCTGGGCTAGTTTCTCCACAGAAACAGCTGAGACTGGTCTTTAGTAACAGGTTATTTTCTGTTCAAGGGACAATTCCCAATTCTCCAAAGTTGGACTTGACAAAGTTGGAGGCTCCCTCTGCTGGCTGGTTGGAGAGAAGCAGTCCCTGGAGGTAGGGGCTCCCCGCAAAACAAGTGGGGAGATGGATTTTGGGGAAGGTGAGTCATGAATTTGGGCTTTAGCCACCAGCCTCCACCCTCTCTCATCCCCACTGTCCCGCCTACTCCCTTTCTCCATCCTGAGTCTGAGGCAAGACTAGATCAGGGAAACAGGTCCCAATTTTCTGTTTCAAAAATAAAGACTCCTCTTTTTTCCTGCGGCTACCCCCAGAATGAGATGTGACCCCTGGTCCTCTCGGCTTCTTCCAGCATCTTCGTGCAGAGGGCTGAGATTCAGCAAGGCAGCGTCTGGACAGGGGCTATTTCCAACTCTCTAGTTCTAGATTCTTGCTCAATTGTTTCAAAACCAAATGTTCTCAGATCTCTCCCCATCCGACAATCAGCAGTACACCCCCATTCCCAAGACTGGACAAGAGGAAACGGACACTTCCTTGGGAATTTTATACCAGCACATTTATACCAATCCTCCTCCTCATAGGACATGGACCCTCCGTAGGACTGTCGTCCAATCCCACACCCTTATTCTTCAGATAAGAAAATTAAGTTCCAGGGAAGGGAAGTGACTGCCTAAAGTTCATCCAGCTAGTGAGACGTCAGGATTTGAACTCAGACTTCCCATCTCTTATTCCAGTGCTCTTTTCCACTACGTAGGCTGTTCCTCTTGTCTCCAACATTTGTCAAAGTACACTTTAAGGCATCATCCGAGGGCTGCAAGTGCTTCCATCCATAGCTTCATTGCTAAGAATCTCGGGTTCCTGAGTCCAGGGACTTGGGACAGTGGAGGACAGGAGAAAGGGGAAGTTCTCTCCCATCCCCCTTGGACAATACTTGTGGCCCTGGCTCCATTGGAACTAGAGAGAAGAGATGAAGAATGCAAAATTGAAGACATGGAGAGGTGGAGACCCTAAGGTTTGGGGAGTGGGGTGGAGGCGGAGGGGGGAAATGCCAGTTCTGTTCATCATGAATTTTTTAATAAATATTTGTTGTTGTGGCTGCTGCTGCTTCCTCGGAGGTGGAAGGGCCTGGTCATTTGGAATGCTCCCCACAGCAGATTCATCTCATGCTTGCTCAGGTTCTGAATGGAAAAAAGAAAAATCAGGGTTAGACTTCTCCACTCCTGAAAACTTCAACTAATGGTCCCACATCAGGATTGGTCTCAAAGTATAGACCAGGAAAGGGGCAACCCAATAAGCATAGAGTAATGAGTAAACATTTGATGGAAAGATTACCTCAAGACTTCCCCTGTCTAGAAGCAGAATCTTCACCCAAAACCCAAGCAAGGTTTTCTCATACTAGACACTCCCCAGGGAGGCAGCTATTTTGTCCCCATTCCTACCCTCTGACTCACTGAGTCCCACTAACTTCTTTTGGGAATTTCTTTACATTGTCTAATCTCTATCACACACACATCCCAACCTACTCGTTCCCCACACAGACCCCAACCCTCTCCCAGGTACTGACCAGCTTCTGCCTCATCACCCTTGGCATTGGGTTCTTGCCACCAATCTGCATAGATGCCTTCCTCATAGTCACCGTCTCCTTCAAACTCTGCATCTGATGGTGGTGGTTCTGACTCCAATGGTAGTTCTGTCTCCTCTAGCTCCATCTACACTGGCCCACAGGTAAAAGGAAGGGGAATGAGGAAGCTAAATGGTCATGTCTAAATAAAGGTCCCCAGGACAGCATCATTTCCCCCAACATGGGATCATAGACTTTGAAATTAGAAAGGACATTCAAATCTAACCACTGAATTTTACAGATTAGGAAATTGAGGTCTAAAGACATGAAATGACAAAAGTCATAAACAACAAAGCTAGGATTCAATCTGTGTTATAACAGTGGTTTGCTGGAGTCAGATCTATCTGGAGAGGCAATTGTTAAATTTTCAGCATAAGCAAACGCCACAAATGAAGGTTTTATTTACTGTTTTGTTGATTTCTAAACTTAAGAAAAACGTGAAGAAAATGGTAATAAATCAGATAAAACTTAGAACTTAAACTTATAAGCATTTCAGAGAAAAATTGTTAAATATTTGCCAATATGCCATTAGATTGACATTGACAGCAAGTATTCTTTCCTCTACAATATTATCCTCTTTACCACCATTACCATCACCCAGGTCCTTCTCAGTCCAAGGATCCAGTAATAGAGTAGCCTGGATCCATCTGGTACAGTTCAAGAGGTCCCAGAAAGCTTCCTAACCCAATCCAAACCAATAAGCACTAAACACCTGTTATTCAAGGTACTGGGATAAGTGCCAGAAGTACAAGAAAGAAAACAAAAGTTCCTGTCCTCAAGGACCTTACATTTTATCTTTGGACATCAGTAGATAAATATATAGGTATATACATGAAAATTTGAGAAAAGAGGAAGTAGTAAGCACAGACAATTAAGGGGACCTGGAAAGACTTTCCTTAGAAGACAGCACAAAAACTGAGGGAGCCAAGGAATTAAGAGGCAGACATAAGGCAGAGAGATGATTCTGGTTCTAGAGACTGCTGAGTTAGAGGAACAGCAAGTAAGGCAGTTTGAGTGGAATTTAGAGTTAGTAAAGAGGCAGCAAGGTACAAAGGGAGGCTAGAATCAGATGGTGAAGGGACACATTTAATGAGGAGACAGTAGGGGGAGGACATGAAAGTTGCCTTTTAGTACTTAAAGGGCTGTCATAAAGTGACAGGGTTTCTGGCAGTTTGGGTTCAAGTTGTAAATCTGATATACTGGCTCTAGTACTTTAGGCAAGTCAGCCATGGTGCTGGAAAAAAATTGCAGAAAAGGTACCAACCTACTTTGGAAGAAGGAATTTCCTTATTGGATAGCTCCTAATACTAATGAAATAAAAGGTCTGCTCCTTATATCCCATGTCAAAGAGGGATTAGACCTGTTCTGTCTGGCCTCAGGGGACAAAACCAGGAACATGGAATGGAAGTTGCAAAGAGGAGAATTTATGCTTTATATCAGAAAAAGCTCCCTAATAATTAGAGCTTTCCAAAAATGGAACAGGCTGCCTCCAAAAATGATGAGTTCCTCCTGGGGGAGAGGCAAAGGAGAGTTAAAAGGACAAGTCCAATAGGTAGGCAGGGAACCAGATAGGACGTATATTACAAAAACCCAGGGAGGAGAAAGTATCCAGAAGAAAAGATTATCTGTGTCAAATGCTGCAGAGGGTTTGAGAAGGATAAAGAATGAGAAAAAGCCATCAGGTTTATCACTTAAGAGAACCTTAGATCACATGATTGCACAGAGAAGTTGCTTTCCACAAACCTCTGCCATTCAAAAAACCTCATAAAAAAGGAATTATGGATTTAAAGTAAGCAAAGTTGAATCCCAAAGGCAAAAAGACAATATGTACTGCACAGAGTCAAAAACAAAAATAAAAACCATGAAATAATATTAGAATTTGAAGAGTCAGGGTTTTTATTTGGTGTCCCTATTGCTCTAGCCCACTTTATTCATAGGATTCAGACAGCACAGGCAATCTTATTATAAGATTATGCTTCAGCAGTTGAGGTCTCTGCCCAGTCCCTCAATAGTACTTAAATACTTCCACCCACTCACAAGAGTGAGTCTTACAAGAGACTGTAGACTTTCATTCTCTACCATACAAAAGAAAGGAAGAACAAATAGGGAGGAGGTAAAGGAAGTGAGTGTTGATGCTCTGTAGCACAAACAACTAGAGGAGAAAGAGCTTCCCTACCTGAAGGAAAGGGACTGAAAATCCAGCTGGGCCAGTCCTCTCTCCCAGGAGTTTCCTCTAGCTAGAGGCTTATATTCTTCAACAAGAAGAGGTTATGAAAATCCAGTGTTAGAGTATCTGTGTAGTAAGGGAAAGGAGAGGAAACCAAAGAATGAAAGAAAAAATTAAGAGATGAGTGACTGTGAATACAAGAGTAAGGCTGAAAGGCTAGAAGTTTAAAAGAGAAAGACTAATTAAAAACCTAGCTCACAAACACATAAACTAACAGAATCTCATAAACAGAAAGAAAAAATGAGTAAAAATTCAGAGAGACCAAAAAAGAACAAATATTATATGCTGAAGAACCAATGAACCAAAATAGTCACTGAAAAAGAGAGTCTTGTGGACTTACTGGAGAGCAAGGAGGAATAGCAAGATGTTTCAAAATGGTTCCCCCCCAAAAAAAAGGTACAATTTAAAAGAAAATATTGGAAGTTAGGCTAAAAATAAGAGCTCTCAAAAAACTTTCAAAGAAACCAAGAATGCAAGTCTTAGAAGACAATATTTTCTTCAAAGAAGAGACTCTGGAAGAGAAAGTGATAGATTTGAAAACCAAAAATAATTATGGAAACAAAAAAATACTTAAGAGATAACAGAAAAAATTACCAAAAATGAAGGGAAGTAGTCATAACCTCATATCAAAATGGATGAAATAATCCAATAAAATGAAACTATTAGAATGGGTTTTTAAAAACCCAACAATTACATGTATACAAGAAATACACATAAAAATAAAAACACAGAACAGAATGAAAAAGAAATTATTTGTAACCTTGGAGAATTTCTCTTAAATGGTGAAGCAGGAAGTCTGATTGCTGGAGAAAAGAAAAATAAACCATAATGAGACAGTAGAATTTCATAATTCTAGATAATAGAGAAAGAACATTTTGGGCAATCACAAGATGAACAGTGGGATCATCTCTGAGTATGGCTGAAGTGGAGTGCAAGCACAGGTCATGAAAATTAAAAAAGACTGATGAATTGAAAGTCTACAGCATCCCAAATGTACAAGCAGGCATTAGGGTACAGAAGAAGACTGTGAATTAGGTATTGATTTCCTTCAGAAAGGAGGAAGAATGACCTAGAAAATGGTAGATAATGAGTACTCAGATTTTTAAAGGGTGATATCTCTAGATAGAATAATCCTCAAAAGTGAACGTGTGTGATGTCATCAGGGAGAGAGTCTGAAAGTGGTAGTGAGATGTAAGGAATATTGCCTACTTCTCCACCTGTTCCCTGAGAGGGAGAAAAGGGGAGACCATGAGAAAATGCATATCCACTCAGTACTGGAAAGGATGGCAAGAGATATAGTGTCTTCTGGGGGAGTCAACTTTCTGTGAATTGAGAAAATGGAAAGATTGAGAGGAAAAGTTTGAGGATGAAATGTCCAATAGAAGTCAGAGGGAATAGGAAAATAGCAAGATTGAGGTGAATGAAGATGAGAGATTGGGAAGCCTAAGCAAAATCACCAGGATTAAGAAGGAAAGAGTTGCTAGTTTACTAGCTATTGGAATAAAATACCATTTGACCAGGGTTCTCTCTCATTCATGCCCATGAGATGGTCAAGAATGGCCAGAGAGCCTCTAAAAGTACTCCCATAGAGACCTAACTCCCAACATTATTAATAAAGAAGTCTCACTTTTTGAAGTCAAGCACACTCCTTTCTCTAAGGTCCTTTTCTGACAGAACATATGCATGGGTAATTTTTCAACACTGACCCTTGCAATCACTTCTGTTCCAACTTTTCCCTTCCTTCCCTCCATCCCCTCCCCTCGATGGCAGGCAGTCTCATACATGTTAAATATGTTAAAGCATATCTTAACTACAATATATGTGTACATATTTATACAGTTCTCTTGTTGCACAAGAAAAATCGGATTTAGAAAGGTAAAAATAACCTGGGAAGAAAAACAAAAATGCAAGCAGTTCACACTCGTTTCCCAGTGTTCTTCTGCTGGGTGTAGCTGGTTCTGTTCATCACTGATCAATTGGAACTGAATTGGATCCTCTCATTGCTGAAGATAGCCACTTCCATTAGAATTGATCCTCATATAGTATTGTTGAAGTGTATAATGATCTCCTGGTTCTGCTCATTTCACTCAGCATCAGTTCATGTAAGTCTCTCCAAGCCTCTCTGTATTCATCCTGCTGGTCATTTCTTACAGAACAATAATATTCCATAACATTCATATACCATAATTTACTCAGCCATTCTCTACCTGATGGGCATCCGCTCAGTTTCCAGTTTCTAGTCACTATAAAAAGGGCTGCCACAAACATTCTTACACATACAGGTCCCTTTCCCTTCTTTAGTATTTCTTTGGGATATAAGTAACACTGCTGGATCAAAGGGTATGCACAGTTTGATAACTTTTTGAGTGTAGTTCCAAATTGTTCTCCAGAATGGTTGAATCCATTCACAGTTCCACCAACAATGTATCAGTGTCCCAGTTTTCCTGCATCCCCTCCAATATTTGTCATTACCTTTTCCTGTCGTCTTAGCCAATCTGAGAGGTGTGTGGAGGTATTTCAGAGGTGTCTTAATTTGCATTTCTCTGATCAATAATGATTTGGAGCATCTTTTCATATGAGTAGAAATAGTTTCAATTTTATCACCTGAAAATTGTCCATTTATATACTTTGATCTAGGGTCCTTTTTTAAACAATGAATTTTCCTTCAAGGATTAGGGTCTTAAATTTTATACTTTCAGAGTAACATGAGACGTGTCTGAATTGATGCAGAGTGAAGGAAGCAGAACATGGAGAACAATTTATACTATAACAACAATATTGTAAAGATAAGCAACTTTGGAGAATTGAGATCTCCAATAAAGGCAATGACCAACCACAATTCCAGAGAACCTATAGTGAAGCATTCTACCCTCCTCCTAACAGAAAGGCAATGGAATGAGAATACAAATTGTCATAGAATTTATTGAACATGACCACTGTGGAAATCTGTCTTGCTTGACTCTACATATTTTTTAAAAGGATTTTTTCTCCTACTTGGTAGGGTACGGGGAGAAGAAAGTAGAAGGGAGAAAACATTTTTTGTTTAATAAAATTAATTTAATTTAAAAGTTTTAAAGTCCAAGTGAGTAAATTTGTCAGGTCATTTAGTGGGAAATAATTCCCCAAGCTGCTCTTCTTTTAAACAAAGTAAACCTGGGATGAAACAACGGGTGTATGAAAAGGCAAAGAAGATGGGTTGTAGGGAGAGGCTGCAGGGAAGTTTGTAGAATGGGTGTTCCTGAAGTTGGCTATCAGTTGGTTGAAAAGTAATGAGAGGGGCAGCTAGGTGGTGCAGTGGCTAGAGTACCACCCCTGAAGTCAGGAGGACCTGAGTTCAAATCTGACCCTAGACACTTAACACTTCCTAACTATGTGATCCTGGGCAAGTCACTTAACCCCAATTGTCTCAGCAAAAAAAAAAAAAAAAAAAAAAAAAAAAAGTAATGAAAGAATTAATATTATAATGAGAAGTGGACCTATTTTAAAGGAAGGTTTGGGGATGTGATTTTGATTGTTCTTTACTTCCAAATCACCCTCTCCCCAGCCTGTGTAATCTGGACAAATTCAAATTATAGTAGAATACAATGGATTTCCCCACTTAGGTGAGGTCTGAGCAAAATTGAGGAGAAAGTTAATCTAATCTCATCAATGTCCTCTAGATGCTGGCTAGTCTAGTAGAGAATGAGGTTCTAGGAAGGGGAAAAAACCTTCATTTCCCCAATAACTGGCTATTTAGTAATCATTTCTCTAATAAATCCTATATGAAATGAAGAAATTGGATTAATTGATTTCTAAAGTCTTCGAGCTCTAAATTCTATGATCTTATATAATCATCATTATATCTCTTCCCAGAGGCAGTTTCTTCTAAAATGCAGCAGAATTTATGAACAGTACCCCACAGGAATACACACACACACACTTACCCATGCATCCTTCAGAGTCAGGAAGAAGCAGAGCACTCACCTCATCATCTGATTGCAAATATAATCGAGCAAAATCTAGCAGTTCCCGGAGTTCTGTGGTCTGGTTATGGTACAGCATTGCTTCCTGGGGTGAGAAAGGTGAATGGAGCACAGGATTATAGATTTAGACCTCATTTATACCAGCAACCTCACTCCAGCTAACTACTGGTTGGGGCTGCCTCCTACACAAAGCCCACATTTGTTATGTTTCAGAGGGGTGTTACCTACGTACTGATGAGACTCAAAGATTCAGGAAAGCAAGGAGAAGGCTAATTCTGAGGCCTATAAAAGAAGGGGGCTTGGGACAGAACATCTCTGCGTGGGCAAGCTGGTTAGCTTGATCTTCACCTTAGCATAGCTTGCCCATCTCCAGGGAGTTAAGACTGAAAGGACCCAAAGGAACATGGTTCAATCTCACCAGAGATAGTAGTGAAGAGCACTGAAGTCAGGATTTGTTCCTTTAAAACAAAATAAACTATAACCTGAAAGTAACTCATAAGTAAGCCCCACCTCTCGGGGCTGGAAGTCCTCCTCCTGCAGTCCCCATCGCTCTCGGTGAAATCGGTAATACACCAAGTTCTGCTGCATTACGCTGTCTGCAGGGTCAAAAAGCATGTAGCTGGCTACACTTCGGGCAGCCTGCCGAACATCATTCACTGGGAAAACAAAGATACGTTAAGAGGGAGCCATCCCCACAGAGTGTTGGGAATGATCTCCCTCCTCCCTCTCCCCATTATTCATGTCTTTCATCTTATTTCCTCCCTTCCTGCTTCTATCTATTTCCCAGAAATTCTTTCCCTGTCTTTCTCCTCACCCCTCATCGGTGACTTTATTCTCCCTTCCGAGATATTATTCCTGCCCTTCCAACATTCAGCCTCCCTTCTTTCATCCTTCTCAGGTTGCCTTGTCCTCCCCGAATGTCCTCCAAACTGTTCTTGTCCCCAAGTCCCCTCTCTTCCTGTGCCTTCCCACTCCTTCTCATGTCCTGCTGTCTTATCTCTTTACAGACCCCAATTCCCATTCTCAAATACTTGCATTCTCCTCCTTTCCCATCATTCCCCTCTTCTATGTGGCCCCCAATTCTCTAACATCAATACTTGCAACTATCTTTCCCATCTTTTCCTTCTTTCCCCATGGAAAGACTTACATTTGTAGTAAGCAAACTGAAGGTAGTGATACATGGTAGCCACGAATTTGTCCACAAAATAGCCACCCACATTGGGGGTTAAATTGGTCTCACAGTCCACTTTGCACTGCAGGGATTCTGCAAAACGGTCTGGAGGATGGGAGAAGATGGGGACAGGAGATGGAGAAATGGAACAATTATAATCTCTAACCTGCTCCAACCTTAAACTAAATCCCAGCTCACTAATGAATTGGAGTTGTGAACTGATCCAGACATTCTGGAGAACAATTTGGAACTATGCCCAAAGGGCTGGCAAATGTGCATACCCTTTGATCTAGCAATACCATTACTAGGTCTGTATCCCAAAGGGATAATAAAAGAGGAAGAATGTCTCACAAGTACAAAAATGTTTGTGACAGCTCTTTTTGTAGTGGCTAGAAACTGGAAACTAAGTGGATGCCCATCAATTGGAGAATGGCGATATAAATTGTGGTATATGAATGTTATGGAGTATTATTGTTCTATAAGAAATGTAAGAGATCTGATGTCAGAAAAGCCTAGAAAGACTTAAATGAACTGATGCTAAAGGAAGTTAACAAAAACAGGAGAACACTATACAGTAATAGCAAGATTATATAATGATAAACTATGAGAGACTTGACTCTTCTCAACAATACAAGACAATTCCAAAAGACTTGGGATAGAAAATGCCATCCGCATGCAGAGAGAGATTTATAGAAACTAAATGCAGATCAAAGTATACTACTTTTCACCTTTTTTGTTTGTTTCCCTTTTTTCTCATGGTTTTTCCCTCTTCTAATTTTTCCTTTCACAAAATGACTAATATGGAAATATTTTAAATGATTGTACATATATAACCTATAGCAGATTGCTTGCTATTGTGGGAAGGGGGGAAGGAAGGGAGGGAAGGAGAAAAAAAAATTAGAATTCAAAATCTTATAAAAATGAATGTTGGAAATTATCTTTACATGTAATTAGAAAAATAAAATACTATTGATTAAAAAAAAAAAAGATTATTCCTATCCTTTGTATTGTAGCATCCAACAAAAACCCCGGGGAAAGAACTAGGGGTTCAAGGAATCTGAGGGAGTTATAAGGAATCTTAGATGGAATCATGAAGGATAGTGCTCATTCCTGAGAAAGTTCCAATGTGACTTCCTACATTTTTTCTCCTTAAAAAATATTTTGCATTGCTTCATAGCCAAGTCACCAAAAATGTCACTGAATAAATGAATGGTGAAGAAAAAAGAAAGGCTGGTCATGTGATAAGAGGCTTCCATTGTTCCACTAATATCTCCAATATTGAGACCATTCATCAAAAGCTCCCTCCTCATCTCATTCTCCTGATATCTATCCCTTCCTTCATACCTGACTCAAAGAAAGAGAATATTCTGTCCTTGCCAAGGCCAACCTCTCTACATACATCCTTGATATCATCCCAACTCATCTTTAGTGTATGGCCCCATTTTCCCTCTTATTATCTATCTCTTTCTATTTACTACCTCCTTCTCCTACAAACACACCCATGTTCCTCATCCTTCAAAAACAACAAAACCTTTAATTATTCCTACCATCCCTGCTAGCTATTGTCCTGTGTTTCTTCTCTTTTTCAGTTTGACTCCTAGAAAATTCTTCTGTACCAGACACCTCCATTTCCTCTTTCCTCAATCATTTCCAGATCCTTTCCCAACTGAATTCCAACCTTATCATTTAGCTGAAACTGCTTTCTCAAGTTACTAATGAATTCTTAATTACCAAATATAATGACTCCCATTTCTTTTTTTAAATAATTCACAAGTACTTATTGCATTTTAAAATTTTAATAATAGCTTTTTATTTTCAAAATACATGCAAAGATAGTATTCAACATTCACCCTAACTAAACTTTGTATTTCATATTTTTCTCCCTCCCTTCCTCCATTCCCCTCCTCTAGGCAGCAAGTAATCCAATAATGGTTAAACATGTGCAATTCTTCTAAACATATTTTCACATTTTATCATGCTGCACAAAAAAAATCAGATCAAAAAGGGGAAAAAATGAGAAAGGGAAAAAAAGCAAGCAAAAAACAAACAAAAAAAAGATGAAAATACTATATTGTGATCTACATTCAGTCCCCATAGTTCTCTCTCTGGATGCAGATGGCTCTCTCCTTCACAAGTCTATTGGAATTAGCCTGAATAACTTCATTGTTCAAAAGAGCCAAGTCCATCAGAATTAATCATCGTATAATTTTCTTGTCAGGTACAATGATCTCCTGGTTCTGCTCATTTCACTTAGCATCAGTTTATATAAGTGTTTCCAGGCCTCTATGAAATCATCCTGCGGATCATTTCTTTTAGAACAAGAATATTTCATTACATTAATATATTACAACTTATTCAGCTATTCCCCAACTGAATGGACATCCACTCAGTTTCCAGTTCCTTGCCACTGCAAAAAGGGCTGCTACAATTTTTTTTTGCACATGTGGGTCTTTACCCTTTTTTATGATTTCTTTGTTTCCTCATATTTCTTAATCTCTCTGCAACATTTGACACCATTGTTTGCCTTCTTTCCTGTGTTGATGTGACTATTCTTCTGATTCTCCTGTCCCTGATCCATGTCATGCCCACTATCATCTAGAATCCCCAAATGCTCTGCCCTGGACCCTTTTCTCTTCTCCTTCAATACTATATCAATTGGTGACTTCATTAGCTTTCATAGATTCATATATCTACATAGATGATTCCCAGAGCTATATCCTCATCTCTCCCCTAATTTCCAGTACAGAACCTCCAGCTGCCTTTCAGAAATCTTTGAATAATTTCAATATGTACAAAAGAGAATTCATTCTTTCCCTCAAATCCTTTCCCTCTTATGAAATTCCATACTTACTATAAAGACAGCACCATCTTCCCAATCCCCCAGGTTGAAAAATTCTGTATCATCCTTGACTGCTCATTCTTATTGATACTATATACTCAAATCTACCTTGACAGCATCTATCTTTTACATTCCTTTCTCTCTGTTGACACGAACACTACCATATTTCAAATCTTCATCACCTCACACCTGAATAACTAAAATAATTTCCTAATTAGTTTCCTTGCTTTATATTTCCCCACTCTAATCTGTCCTCTACTCATCTGCAAAAGTGAGTTTCCATTTCACACACACACACACACACACACACACACACACACACGTACACACTCCTCATATCACCATTCATTAACCTGCAGTTGCTTCTAGGATCAAATATGAACTGGTTGATTGATGTCCTTTGTTCTCAAAGAGGACCATTATGATATCACTATATTGGAATCAAGCTACAGAGTGTCTAATTGTGAGTGATCGACCAATATGAACTATCACAAGTCAAGAACAAATAATCCATATGAACGTTCAGAGTGAAGCTGTCTCTAAATTTGTGTGTCTCAACTTGAGCTACTACAATTCTGCTTTGCTCACAGAGCACAATGCTTTCTGTGTCTTATTTGATGCAGGCATGTTATGTTGGGCAGTTCTATGCCAGTCTCCCATATTTCACACCAGTTCCAAAGTTCTTCAGAGAGACCTTGAGAGTGTCATCAAATATGAGTTATTTTGTCATCAAACCCATCACAATTTGGCTCCTTCCTATCTTTCCAGGATTCTTCTACTTTACTCCTGTCATGAACTCTACAATCCAACTACCTTGCTCTGCTTGTGGTTCCTCAAACACTCAATACTCCATCACCTGATTCCATGTATTTTCAATGATTTTCTCCCATCTCTGAAATGCTTCCCCTCTTCACCTTCACTTCATTTCCCTCATTTCCCTTAAGATTCAGTTCCAGAGAGAGAGAAAGAGACAGAAAGAGTCTAAATCCCAAATTCTTCAGGAGGTTTTTCCATTCCCCTAGCTGTTACTGTTTTCTCTTTTTGGTTACTTTCCATCTACTATGTGTATATCTCTTATGGACCTAGTTACAGTTATTCCTTCCACATCATGGAGATTAGGGGTATGGCACTCCCTTGATCTGTAATATCCAAGTAAAATGTTTTGATCCTCCCTTTATACCAGAGAAAATGTTTGAATTATTATAATATAAAAAGATAAAATATGTTGATGTTATACAATACTATACACATATTTTATGGATTTCTGAGTTTCTAAACTTCTTTCTGTGTAGGCTGCTGATTTTTGAGTGTCATATGCAGCTTCCACAAAACTCCCCAAAATTCCCACTTAATTTCTTAGGTCAACCCATAATATATCAAAACTGCAATGGAGAAAGTCTTGATGGGGAAAGTCACAATGTGGAAAGGATAATTATTTATTTATGGTTTCCCCTATTAGAAGGTGAACTTCTTGAGGCAGAGACTATTTTTTATCTTTCTTTGTATCCCTAATGCTTAGCACATAGGAAATACCAAATTAATGATTTGTTGACTTGGCAAATTTATGGTTAGGACCAAGATGGGAAGACACATATGATTTTCAATTTGCACTGCTGGTAGAGTAGGTGATTTTTGGTGTCATAGACCCCTTTGTCAGTCTGGTAAAGACTATGGCCCCCTTCTCCAAAGAATGTTTTAAATGCACAAAATACAATGTATAGGATTACAAAGAAAAATAATTCTATCAAAATACAAAAATCAATATATTTTTAAAAATACAAATTAATGTATACCAGCTCTTTTTGTGATGGCAAAGAATTGAAAACTGAGGGGATATTCATTGATTGGAGAATGGCTGGACAAATTATGGTATGTTATTGTAATGGAATATTGTTGAGCGTGATACTCTCAGAAAAACCTGTGTAGATTTCTATGAACTGAGACAAAGAGAAGTAAAAAGAACCAAGAGAACATTGTACATAGTAACAAAATATTGTACAATGATCAACTGTGAATAATTTAGCTATTTCTAGCAATAAAAAGGTCAAATTCAATTCTAAAGGACCCATAACGAAAAAATGCTATCCACCTCCAGAGTGGGAAAAAAGTGCACTAAGAACTGATAGAATCTGGATGTAGTTCAAAACATACTAGTTTTTTAATGTTCTTTGTATTTCTTGTTGTTTTTGTTGTGTGTGTTTTCTTTTATAACATGACTAATAAGAAAATATGTTTTATAGGACTGCTTACCTATGATCTTTATCAATTGTTTGCCTTTTCACTGATAAGGGAAAGGAGAGAGGATGGAAGAAAAATTACAACTCAAATTGTAAAAAATACAACGGTTAAAAATGTTTTATATGTAACTGGGAGAAAATAAAATATTAAATCTTTTTAAAAGACTAGTTCACAGACCCCAGGTTAAGAACCCCCTATTGTAGGAATACTAACATTGACGAGGTTATGGGGCCATTTTCTTACTTTTATGTATGTTCTGTTCTCTTCCCCAGTAGACCATAAACTTCTCAAGGAAGGTATTGTGTCTTTTTTTTTCTTTTGGTCTTTTCATCCCTAGTACCTAGCAAGATGCCTTATACAGTAGGTAGTTATTGAGTGTTTATTGAATTGAAATCAAGAAGTCTAGGTTAGGGAAGAGACTCTTGTGGAGATGTGGTTTTTAGCAGGTCTAAAATGGGACAGTGTTTAAGGGATCCCCTTCATTGGGGATATTGGAGTTCACAGGGTGATTCAGTGGGGGAAACCTGAAGAAGTACAGAATGATAATAAGAGTAAGTAGCAAGATACCTGCAATTGCTGGATAGAAGTCTTTGAAATCTGAGAGCTCATGGGCCCCCTCACAACCAGCCAGGCAATTGGCAAAGACAGCGAGATATTCAGCAAGAGCTCGTTCCATATCCCCAACACTGCTGCGGAAATCACCACTATTGTAGAGCTTCACAGCCTGGACAAACACTGCCTGGGAGAGGAAATATTTGGGGGAATTAAACCTTCTGACAAATCTTTGAATGGTATGGGGAGGCTCCACTCCAAAACTACTTCCCTTTTCTCCACCAAATTCACCCACTTTACATATTCCTTCCCTGTCCTTTTTCTTCCCCTCCCCCCAGGTTCCTACCTCATAGGGGTGGGCCTCCAAGTCTGTGAGGTACTCATCCACATCCAGGAGTCCCCTGTAGTAGTTAAGGTACTTGGTGGTCATCTCATGCTTGGGATTCCTTTGCAAGAAAGTGTAGGCTGCAGCCACTGCTTTCTCTAGCTGGTTAGACTAAATAGAAAGGGGAGAACAAAGGATCAGAATATAGGGATCACTCAAATTCTTGGGGATAAATCAGTAAGGAGAGATTCTTGTAATCTCAAAACAACACAAATTTCATCACCGACCTTCTAGACTCAAGAGATGGAGACTGGAGATATCGGTGGGGGGAATGGTGAAAGGATCAGAATGGGGAGAAGGTGCACTAATGGCCAAAGACAGGGGCTGGAGGGAACTGAGGGAGAGGAACTATGTAGGGGAAAAAGTCAATCAATTCATACACATTTTATAAGCATCTTCGAGGTATCAGGTTAAGTCCTGGAAACAGAAAGACAAAATTAGAATTGTCCCTGCCCTCAAAAGCTTACATTCTATCAAAGGGAAACAATAAGTACACATATAAAGATAAGAAAAGGCCCTTTATGGGATATAGAGCTTGATCTGAGCTCTGATTTACAGCTAGTGATTCTAGAAATTGGAGATGAAGAAGTGAATTTCAGGTTCAGAGATCAAGCTGGGCAAAAAGCACAGTGAGGAAGATGGAATGTTGTTTATACTAGGAATAGCAAGTAGATCATTTTGGCTGAACCAAAAAGGGAAGTAAAATGTAATAAGCCTGGAAAGGTGGGTAAAAGCCAGATTAGAAGTTTTTTAAGTACCAAACAAAAGAGATGACATTTTATCTTAGAGGCCATAGGGAATCATTGGAGCTTTTTAAGCAAGAGAGATGACTGGATCAGAGAAGTAACTTTAGGAATATCACTTTGGTTTTTTTGGGGGGATGATAGACCACTAAAAAGGGGAGATCCTTGAAGTAGGGAGACCAGCTAAGAGACTGTTGAACCAAAAAGGGAAGTAAAATGTAATAAGCCTGGAAAGGTGGGTGAAAGCCAGATTGGAAAGGATTTTAAATACCAAACAAAAGAGGTGACATTTTATCTTGGAGACCATAGGGAACCACTAGAGCTTTTTAAATAAGAAAGATGACAGGATCAGATATATCATTTTGGTTCTTTTTGAATTCTTTATAGACCAGTAAAAAGGGGAGATCCTTAAAGTAAAGAGACCAGTTAAGAGATTGCTGTAATAGTCCAGGTGAGAAAGAAAAGAAAGGGAGAAGAGAGGCAAAGGTTGGGAGAGAACAGAGGCAAGAGTAATGGGATCAATACAAGAGAGAAGTGGGAACCTGGGAGATATAAAAGAAAGAGAAAATAATTGAGGGATGCTGGAGGAATGAGTCCTCATGAATGGCAATATAGCAGGTATTTGATAAATGTTTATTGAACTGAATTAAATCTTCACGGGGAGGGGGGAAGCATGCAGGGATGGTGAAGCAGGATGGTGAAGGACTGAAGTAATAGGAATTATAAATGGGGGGAAGCAGAGAGAAAAAGACGGAAGGTGAGAGGATGCTGGAGACAGAGGATTAGGGACTGGCATAGCACTCCAAAGGGAGGAACAAAAATTGAAAAATACTGAGGAAAGACAGGTAGAAGGTGGAGGCCAAGAAATTGAGAACTAGAGATTCCAGAAGTTAGAGATGTTTTGAGAGAGGGCAGGAACAGGGAATGGGGGGAAATGGGAAGAAAGACGCGTACCTTGAAGAGGGCATAATGAAGATACTGATAAGGCAGCCGACTCTGAAAGTCCTTGAGCAGTTGTCGAGGCGGGTAAGGTACCTGGAAGGCTGGCAGCGTCCGTTTGCACCGCCTCAGGCAGGCTGCCCGCTCCAACACCTGCCCAAAAAACCAGAGCTCTCGGCCCCACTCTTCCCGAAGCTCTTCTTGGGTGCCCCAGGCCGGGGAGTGCTCCCCAGAGGGCCTGGCACTGCTGCAGTTGGCATGGCAGAAAGCCTCACTGTCCTGAAGTAGCCTGTGCAGCCTCAGGGATGCCTCCAGGTAGCGGGCGCTCTCCTTCCAGCTCTCCCCCTCATACTGCTCCAGGGCATAGGCATAGGCTGAGCCTAGGGGCATGAGGTCCTCAGGGGGGAAGCCCCGAAAACTATACTTCTCATATTGCGCCCAGGCGCTGCCCACCAGGAGAAGCAGAAGCCCCCACGGCTGCCCCATGCCCCAAGCCCGGAGTCCCACTGGCTCCTTGAGGGCCCTGGCCTCCTGATGCTGAAGAAGGAGTTGGCAGATGGGGGAAGGGGCGGGGATTTGGGGGACTGGTCAGGGAGGAGCAGAGGGGCAGCCGGCTGGGTCTTAGTGCCTGTCTGACTGGATGGGGGTCCTAGGCTTAGAACAGAATGGGAATAGAAAGTTCCCTGGTTGGAGGCTCCCCAAAGAGGAAATGGGAAATATCCCCAGGAATTTGTCCCTGGGGAGCGAGCAAGAAGCAGTGGTCCCTACACCAGCGAATTCCCAGCCCCCCTTACAAGGCCCTCGCGCCCCTGGGGAAAGCGGAGCTGCCTGGGGTCTGATTCGGGGAGGACACCCCCTCTGAGCTGTCCGGCTGGCCCAGGCTTTCTGCACGTGCAGACCGCAGTCTCCTCCGCTCTTTCTGATCGGGGCATCGAGAAGAGGAGCGTCTCCGAGCCATCATTCTCCGCACCCACCGTCCACTTCACAAGCTCTCCAGATGACCAGCCCGTCGGGGGCGGAGGGAGAGCGGGGACCTCGTACTGCTAATCCTGTGGTTTCGGGCCACCGCGTCACGGGAGACAGCGTTTGTAACCAGTTCGGCCCAGCGCCTGGCACAGAACAGTCGCGTAACCAGTGCTTGCCCCCAGCCCATATTTCCACCCCCATTTTTCAGGGTCCTGGGAACCGAGAAGCCTTGTTAACTGTCAGCTCTTAGAGACCAGTGGCTGAGCACAGACCGTGCCCGCTCAGGAACCTCCTGGCTTCTAGTGGGAAGCCCGGCATGGGCTTGGAAGGTTCGCTCAGCTTCAAGATCTGTAGTCTCTTTAAGTAGCGGGACACATCTAAAAGAGATTCCCACTCCCACGCTCCCATCCCAATTTGGGGAAGGAGGAAGGATCGAGCACTCAGCCGGGCGCTAGGACCCAGTGGCAGCGCTGGGAAAAAAAAAAAAAAAGAAGCTGAAAGTTTTTCTAAGAAGTTGTTCCAAGTTTTTCCTTTCCCCCGAAGCCCCTTCCCCCAGCTCTCTCCGGATGTTACCCCCCCCAAAAAAACCTTACCCCCTGGGGGCGGGGCAGACGGGATGGAGAGACGCCCTTAGAAAAACCTGATCTCTCTGCGCTTTTCCCCCTGGCCTCTCTCCGCCCCCATCCCCAGCTCCCCCTCGGCTCCCCTCAGCTCCCCCCGCAGCCAGCTCAGCTGCCCCAGCCCCCATTCCACGTTGACTACTTTGAGGGAAGGGAGGGTGCATTGACAGGAAGAGGGGGAGCCAGCGCTGGGCGAAGGAGAAGCCGGAGCAGGAGGCGGAGGCTCCTTGCTCTCTCACCCAGCCATCCCGCTCCAGGCACCATGTCCCCCCGGGGCTCCCTCAGCCGCACCCTCCCCTTACTCCCGGTCCTGCTCCTGCTGCTGCAGGCCTCGGGAAGGGCCCTGGGCCGGGCCAGCCCTGGTGGGGGGCCCTTAGAAGATGTGGTCATTGAGAGGTACCACGTCCCCCGAGGCTGTCCTCGAGAGGTGCAGATGGGGGACTTCATCCGCTACCACTACAATGGGACCTTTGAGGATGGCAAGAAGTTTGATTCCAGGTAATGGGGTAGGGGGACCCCTAAACACATCATCCCCCATCACCTGAACACAACCCGCCCCTGACTTCACTTTCCTGCAAACATATTTGCTCTCCCAGAAATTCCCTGTACCCAAAGGTATCCTGTGCTCCGCCAACTGTCCCACTGCCCATATACTCTTTTTTCACCTTCCATCCCCCATTCATACAGCCCACCACCTTCCCAAAGTTCCTGAGAAAACAATTTTCAAGGGTAGATTGCCTGTTTGCCTGTGCTTTGTCTGTGATTTGCATGCTGAATACATTTTCTAAAGAAATGGGTTATGGGTACACAGGGGTATACTCCGCCTGAACAGTATATGGGGGGGGGGGGAAGGGAAGGAATGAATATCAGTCTGAGATCCCTTTGAAACAAATTGCCCCCGTCTCACTTTGGCACGACTGTGGTTCCCTTTCTTTCTCCCCATCCCCCAGGAGTTTTGAGGTGAGTTCTTTGATGTAAAAAAAAAGGAACTGGAATTTATCTGAAGGAATGGTTTATTCAAAGTCTGAGAAAGAATTTTGTAAAAGATGCACAAGAAAAATGAAAAGAAATGGTACTGATCTGGGGAGTGATGAGAGATCTCACCCATTAGAGGCATCTCTCCTATATACCCTGACATCTCATTGCTGGACTCCTTCCCAAACCCTCCAAGGCCTTTCCGTCTCCCTACCACCACTTTCCTCCTCTCTCAGCTTCCTTCCGTTTTAAAGGCTGAAACCTTCACTGTCCATCTTGTGGATTTAGAGATCTGGAATCTACTCCAGGGAGACCTAAAGGGGAGGGTTAGGGGAGAGGGAGTAGACTCTGCTGCTCTGAGGTTGGTTTCCAGATGATAGGGTATGTACCAGGACTCTAGATCTCCTCCTGCTCCACTCCTAACAAATGGTACTTCTCCTAACAAATGCTGCCAGTCTTTGGGAAATAATTGCTTTGTAAACCACTAAGGTTATCTTTGGAATCATCAGCTCAGATTCTTTGGGGAGTTGTGGCAGAGATGGCAGAGGAGGGAGGCAGTGCTGGGGAGGAGAGCAATAACTGGGAATGTCTTCACATTAGGCAAAACCAGCTGGTTTTTAGGAGAGGAATTATTGGTGTAAAGTATATCTGGAGCAGTCTGTCTCCCAAAAAAGCCTTCATGAAGAACCTCAAAATGAATGAGGAAAAAGGGTACACTTCTGGATAGTACTGCCCTGGAACAAAGTCCTGCTTGCACTAAGATAGCTTTGCTGGGAGGTGTTTTGAGCCAAATATTACTTCAAAGGCCTAAGAGCCCTCCCAAGAGGAATAAAATCTTAGTGCTGCTTTCTAACCAAGACCTGCACCCCTCCCTCAAGATTCAAACCCAGGATGAATCCCCAAATAAAAGGGATTCCACATTTCTGAAACAGAGACCCAATCCTGATAGGCCAGGGGTCACGGAGGACATGCTAATAAAACTTAGAAGGCATGTTTGCAGGAATGTGTGAGCCTGCATAAGGGACACTGTTTATGTGGATGTGTGTCTATATATAGGCATAGATCTGTGTATATGTGCAAGCATAGGAGATGATGAATGAAAAATAATAATGATACCATTTATGAGGCAGCTGAGTGGTGCAGTAGGTAGAGCACTAGGCCTAAAGTCAAAAAGAACAAAATTTAAATCCAGCCTACCTGTGTGACTCTGGGCAAGCCACTTAACCCTGGATGCCTCAGTTTCCTTATCTGTCAAGTGAGCTGGAGAAGGAAATGGCAAACCACTATGTGATCTGTACCAAGAAAACTCCAAATGGGATCATGAGGAATCATTGAAAAAAAAAAAAAAACCAACAGCATTTATATGACAATTTAAGGTTGGCAAAGCACTTTACAAATATTATCCCATTTAATTCTCACAGTCCTGTTAGATAGATGCTATTGCTATTTCCATTTAACAAATGAAGTAACTGTATCAGATAAAAGTTAGAGTCGCACAACTAGTAAGTGTCTGATGTGAAATTTGGATTCAAATCTTCCTTGGTTGCAGGCCCAGAATTCTGCCCATTGTACCATTTGGTTTACTAGTGATCATATTAATGGGTAGCACATGCCTATCTTTATGTGCTTTTTTTCAGAGGCAATTGGCAAACACATACACACACACACACACACACACACACACACACAGGCCTTGTGTATGCATGTATGCAGAACTCTATGTGTCCCTATTCACATTTCTAGAGTGTGTGACCTTCCCCACAAAAGGTATAATTATCCCCACTTTACAGATGAGTAAACTGAGGCTAAAGAATTTTAAATGACAAAAAAATTTAAATAAATTTTTAAAAAATTTTAAAAAGAAGCTAAAATGACTTGCTAAAGTTAATGCAGCTTTATCAAAAGCTTAGTCCAGATCTGAACCCAGGTCCACTGAGTACAAATGCTTGTGCTTCTGGGCCATTTAGCCCTGTCCTTATTCCCTCTTCTGCAGCTATGACCGTGGAGTGACAGTAGCAGGTGTGGTGGGTGTGGGCCGGCTCATCACTGGTATGGACCGAGGGCTTATGGGGATGTGCGTCAATGAACGGCGTCGCCTCATCGTCCCCCCCCACCTTGGCTACGGCAGCATCGGGGTTGGTGAGTGAGGGAGAGGGGGCGGTTGGGACACAGGCATGAAAAACTGGGGGGAGGTCTTGGTCAAAAGAAATGATAGGGACTCGTCCAGGGTTATACAGCTAGCAAGTATCAGGTGTTCAAGGCTGGATTTAAATTCAGAGCCTCCTGATTCCAGGGCTGGTACTGATCCTACTAATGCTTCCCACCTCTAGACACAGCAATGATAAACTCAGAATGCAGACTGAGATTATTTAATCGTGGTCAATGTAGAATTTTGTTTTGGTCTGACCATATATATGCTTAAAAGTTTACAAAATGGTTAGTCCAAGTATGATTATTACACATGGGAAAATTGAGTCTCACAGAGATTTAAGTGACTAAACTATAATCAAACACCCAGGGAATGCTGGTTCTTGGATTGGACTCAAGTTCAGTACTTCTTCCACTTTATGACAGGGCCTCCCTCATAGAGTGAAGGCCACGTGGGGCAATGGAAGCTAGGATGCTCCTAGGAAGAAAGATGTCCCTTTGGAGGAGGGATGGGACTTTCTCCCCATTGCCACTGGGTCTAACAGATAATCCTCCCCTCCTCAGCCGGGCTGATCCCTCCTGACTCCACACTGTACTTTGACGTTGTCCTGTTGGATGTATGGAACAAGGAAGACTCAGTGCAGGTGAACACTCTCCTTCGACCAACGAATTGTCCCCGCATGGTGCAGGACAGCGACTTTGTCCGCTATCACTATAATGGCACGCTGCTGGATGGAACAGCTTTTGACTCCAGGTAATGGGTCCCAGAGGAACTCTGAAGGCAGAGAAGAGGAGCCTGGAAGATGAAGGAATGGCACGTGATGCAGGAGTCTCCTCCCCGCCCCACTCAATCCCTTCTCCATCTCATTCTCCACAGCTATAGCAGGAGTAGCACTTATGACACCTATGTGGGCTCAGGATGGCTTATCAAGGGCATGGACCAGGGGCTGCTGGGGATGTGTCCTGGAGAGAAAAGGAAGATCATCATACCCCCTTTTCTGGCATATGGAGAGAAAGGCTATGGTAAGAGCAGTAGGTTTACACTGGGGGAAGATGGGTGGCCTTTAAGAGGAAGAAAAGGCACCAGAAAGGGGCAAAGAGGGGACCTCTCTGCAGATTGTTTTTGTTTTTTTTGTTTTGGGGGTGGGGAGGTTTAAGTGACTTGTCCAGGATCATATAGCTAGTAAGTGTCAAGTGTTTGAGGCTGGATTTAAACTCAGGTTCTCCTGATTCCAGGGCTGGTGCTCTATCCACTAAGCCTCCTTAGCTGCCCCCACAAATGCTTTCCACCTCATGGCAGAGCAATAATGAACTCAGGATGCAGACTGAGATTATTTAAACATGGTCAAGGCAGAATTTTGTTTTGGTTGACTATATGCATTTGTTATGAGTTTATGATTATCCCCATTTGACAGATGAGGAGAGTGAGACTCAAGAATTTTAAATGACAAAAATATTAATTAAAATTAATTTTTAAAAATTAAAAAAGAAGTTTAAATGACTTGATAAAGTTGATGCAGCTGTCAAAAAGCTTAGCCCAGATTTGAACCCAGGTCCAATGACACAGATTCGTTGTTCCTTTTACTGTATCTTATAACTTCAAGTGATCCTGAGCCATTTAATCCTATCCTCATTCCCTCTTCTGCAGCTATGATTGTGGAGAGACAGAAGCAGGTGTGCTGGGTGTGGGAAGAGAACTTTTCTATTGGTTAATTAAAATGCTTTTTTTTTAATGATAGTTTTTTAAAATAGTTTTTAAACTATTTATCCCCAAGCTTAGAAGTCCAAAGAAACCTTAGAGGGCAACCATAGGGACCTTGATCTTTTCTCTCTTTCCCCTTTAGGAACTGTGATCCCTCCTCAGGCTTCCCTCGTTTTCCATGTCCTTCTAATTGATGTCCACAATCCCAAGGACAGTGTCCAGCTAGAGACTCTGCTGCTGCCTCCTGGCTGTGGGCGGAAAGCTGTGGCAGGGGATTTCATGCGATACCATTATAATGGCTCCTTGATGGATGGCACCATCTTTGACTCCAGGTAATAGGGGGGTTGGGCCCATGAGAGAATGGCAATAGCTGAAGAAGTTGCTGAGGCAAAATCACTCAAAATATGGGAGAATGGAGGAAGCACTGGGAGGAAAGAATCACAGAATCTTAGATTCATAAAGGACCTCAGCAATCATGGTCATCTGCTTGAAGACCTCCAGTGAGAAAGAACCTGGTAGATCCCAATTCTATTTTTAAAAATCTCTAATTGTTCAAAGGTTTTCCTTTATATTAAGTCTAAACCTGTCTCCTTGCAACCCCAAGTCATTGCTCCTAAACAGAACAATGAATAGGAATTTATTAAATACTTACTATATATTGGGTGGCAAGGAGGTGTAGTGGATAGAGCCCTAGACCTGAAGTCTCTATTCAAATCAGACTTCAGATACTTATTAGCTGTGTGACCCTAGGCAAGTCACTCATCTGTTTGCCTCAGTTTCCTCATCTGTAAAATGCATCAGAGGAGGAAATACTCCTCAAGAAAACCCCAGATGAAGTCACAAAGAGTTGGTTGTGACTGAAATAACAAGTGAACTACTACTAAATAATAAGTACTATACTAAGCTGGAGATGTAACTAAAATGAAATCATTCCTTCCCTCAAAATATTTTCTTATTATAAGGGAAGACAACATATACATATAAAAGTACATACAAAATATATCCCAGAAGCCACCCTAGTTTAAAGTCAAAAATAGACCCTTAGGAACTTGGAAAATATTGGGCTAATCTCCTGGCCAGTTGCTAGGTCCTGTCTACCTAGTCAACTCCTCCACTAAATGGGACTAATGGGCAGGTTATAGTCACAAAATAGATGTATGAATTTGGGAAGACACCAAAAGGAGCTGGGAGAGAATAAGAAAAGACCTAGCAAAGAAGGTGGTGTTTGGGAAATGGAATGTCATGTATGAGGAATAGCAAAAAAATGGAATGAAAGTCAAAGGGAGTAATGAATATTAATGCTGGAAAGGTAGGTTGGAGTCAAGTTGTAAAGAGTTTTAAATGTCAAATAGAGGAGTTAGGAATTACTAGGAATAAGGAACCTCTGGAACTGGTTAAGTAGAAGAGTGGTCAGAGTTGTATTTTGACAACTCATTTTGGCAGCTTGTGTGTAGGATGGTTTGGAGTGACAAGTGGTCGGAAGCAGGAAGACCAGGTAGGAGGGTATGGAAGTAAGGCAGGCAAGAAAGAATGAGGGCCTGAACTTGGATGGTAAGGGTTAAGGAACACCAAGAAGCTTTGGAGACTGGAAAACAGGAGGGGAGGGAGAAGGAAGAACTGGAGAGAGACCATGAAGAGGAAGGAGAACTAGTGGAGCCATTGTCATTCCTAGTGAAATATATCTCAAGTGCATCTCTGATATAATAGCCAATCAATCAATCAACAAATCATTCTAATGCCTAATGCTAAAATGCTTTTTATTCATGAGACAATGTATCTGACTATGAAAAACCGAGGGACACAGAATCTTTTTTTTATAATTCAGAAAATATTTAACAAAATAAATAAAAAAATATAATAGAACATACATAATGTTATCATGTTTCCAAGTCAGTATATGGTTTATGTTTGAGTTTGATGCCCTTCCTTTAGTGGATTACAATGGACATGGAAATTTCCAGGTAAGCACAACTTCAATAAAAGCAGCCTTTTGTCAAGTTATTTTCAGGTTTAAGGATATATATTTTGACATTTCAAGGCTTGAATATACATGCCATAGGCAAGCTTTGTTCATTTCACAAAAACTATAGTTATAAAGTGAGAGAAGCAACACAGCGCAATAGACTGAGAAAGGGTTGCAGAGCCATGAAGGACTGAGTCTATTAATACTTAATAGTATTTTATTTTTCCAATTACATATAGTTTTCAACATTCATTTTTGTAAGATTTTGAGTTCCAAAATTTCCTCCCTCCCTTCTTTTCCTCTCCCCTCCCCAAAACAGCAAACAATCTGATATGGGTTATACATGTACAATCATTTATGTCCCATTTCTGTATGACTGTGGGCAAGTCATTTAATGTCATTTAATCTCTCAAGGCTCTGAGTGGCTCCCTAAGATCCTAAATTTCAGAGCAGGTACTGCCCTGAAGTGGTAGAAAGAACTCCTTGCCAGACGGACCCTCCACCAAAAAAGTCATAAATCAAGTCTCTATCTTTGAATTAATGTATTTAACTATATTAATATATTATAATACATCAATATATTTTATAATAATATATTCATTTAATATATAGCCTGGGTAAGTCAAATTTATGCTAACCAAAATTATTTATATTTTTATCTGCAACAACATATTCAAAATTTCACAGCATCCCTAATGAAACTTATGTGCCACTGGTATATCATCACCCACAAGAACCCTTCCTTTCCCCCTAATTTTTGGAGAAGAGAGAAGAAAGATGAGACAATAAACAATTGCTGATTTTTAAAAAAAGATAGGTTTTTTAAAAGCTTTTTATTTTCAAAATATATGCATAGATAATTTTCAACATTCACCCTTGCAAAACCTTGTGTTCCAAATTTTTTCTTCCTTTCTTCCCTCCATCCCCTCCCCTAAATGGCAAATAATCAAATATATGTTAAACATATGCAATTCTTCTATACATATTTCCACAATTATCATGCTGCACAAGAAAAATCAGATCAAAAAGAAAAAAATGATAAAGAAAACAAAAAGCAAGCAAACAACAGAAAGAGCGAGAATGCTATGTTGTGATCCACACTCAGTTCCCATAGTCCTCCTTCTGGGTGTAGATGGCTCTCTCCATCACAAGACCATTGGAACTGGCTTGAATCACCTCATTGTTGACTAGAACCTCTTCCATCAGAATTGATCATCATAAAGTATTGTTGTTGCTGTGTATAGTGATCTCCTGGTTCTGCTCACTTCCCTCAGCACCAGTTCATGTAGATCTCCCCAGACCTCTCTGAAATCATCCTGCTGATTGTTTCTAATAGAACAATAATATTTCAGAGACAAGGCAGAACCCCTGGAGGCTCTTGAGTGCGAGAGTGAATGGTCAGAATAGTGCTTTGGAAATATATCATTTTGACAACTGGGTGGAGAGGACGAGAGGCTGAAGACAGAGCTCAATCAGAAGCTAGTGCAGTGGTCCAGCTGAGGAGCAGGAGGGGGTACTAGGGAAGTGGCAGATGACTAGAGGGAGAGGCATGATCAGATGTAGAACTGAATGGGCCCCAGCTGCATCAAGGAGAAGAGGGGCCCATCTAGTCATCAGGCTGGTGGTCACAGTGTTTGGAGGGTGTCTTTGCTGACAGTACAGCCCTATTTCTCCCCTACTTTATATTGCAGCTACTCCAGAAACCACACATACAATACTTACATAGGGCAGGGTTACATCATCCCAGGCATGGACCAGGGTCTACAGGGAGTGTGCATCGGAGAGCTCCGACGAATCACCATCCCTCCACATCTCGCCTATGGAGAAAATGGAGCGGGTAAGGTTTTCTCCTTTATCTAGCCCAACCCCATTACAAATCCTAGCCTCAATCCTTCCCCCTTCCCTTATCTCCTTGTTACAATGGGAACATCTTTCCTCAAACTAACAGATACACTCCCAAGATGCTAGGCAATGGCCAAGAACTTCAGCTCCAACCCGTCCCTTTTCTCCTTCCACAAATACAAATAATGTGATTTATCCAGTAGGTTTTCATATATATATATTTATATTATGTATATATATAAATATTTAATTTTTAAAAAACGTGATCATTGCTTCCATTTTTTTCCCATGGGGAGCACAAAGTGATCAATAGGATTTGGCCTTTAAGTTTCCATTTAGCCCTAAGTCTATGCTTATGCAATGGTGTATCAGGAGACAAGATCCCTGGCTCAGCAGTGCTGATCTTTGATGTCCACGTCATCGACTTCCACAACCCGTCAGACCCGGTGGAAACTCGGACGATCTCCAGACCCAGCGAAGGCTGCAATGAGACCTCCAGGCTGGGGGATTTTGTACGCTATCACTATAACTGCTCCTTACTAGACGGTACCAAGCTCTTTTCCTCGTGAGTACTGGACAGGGGAGCATCATTCATTCCTTCAAGTAGCACTCATCAAGCACCTACTACAAACTAGGGGCCATGCAGACATGCTGGGACACAAAGACAAATCCAAAATGGCCTTCATCTCTACAGAAGTTTCCCTTTACTGGCAGAGAAATGGAGTACACATCTATGACCACACTCTGGGTGGCAATTGTTCCTTTTCTGGTCAAGGAAGGCAAAAAATAGAAACCAAACCAAATCCGCTCTGATGGTCTAAAGGGCTGACTATTTGGTTTCTAGACAATCTAAAATTCTTAATCTAGAATTCATGGATAGATTTCAGAGAGTCCATGATTTTAGGGTTTTTTTTTTTTTTATGTATTTGCTTGTTTGTTTTTATCACTGTAATTTAGTATAATCAGTTTCCTTGGTAATTCTATTTTTATGCATTTGTTTATGCAGTTATTTATTGCTTTTTATGCAATAGTTTTTAAACTATTCTGAGAAGGGTGCCATGGGCTCCACCACACTGGCAACAGGTCCAGGACACATAAAAAGGTATAGAGCTCTCATTTAGGGTCTCTTGTTTCTTCTGATTCCCACAGTCTATTATAGCTATTTCCTCATTCCTAAGTATTTCCCATCCAAAGAGAAAAGGGAGAGAGGGAACAAGTATTTAGGTATTAAGTGTCTACTATGTACCAAGTGGGCAGCTAGGTAGCGCAGTAAATGAGGGCTGGACCTGGGGTCAGGAAGACTAAAGTTCCTAAGTTCAAATCTGGCTTCAGATACCCGGATACTTGCTCATGTTCCTGAATTCAAATCTAACCTCAGATAACATTCAGACACACACAGATAGCTCTGTGATTTTGTTTGCTTGAGTTTCCTCATCTATAAGATGATCTGGAAAAGGAAATGGCAAACCACTTGAGGGTTTTGCCAAGAAAACCTTTAAGTGAGCCATAAAGAATTGGATAAGACTGACCAGTGATTTTAAAGAGGGGGAATCTAAAACTGAGATAGATTAAGTGATTTGCCCAGGGTCCCATAGCTGTTCCCAGTAACCCACAGATCATGGTAAGTGAAGGAAGCCCAGGGACATTCCTCCAGATCCAGATCCTCATTTTCTTCTTCCAGCCATGACTACGGAGAGCCCCAGGAAGCTACTTTGGGGGCCAACAAGGTGATTGAAGGACTGAACACCGGGCTTCAAGGCATGTGTGTGGGAGAAAGGCGACAACTGATCATTCCTCCTCACCTGGGACATGGAGAGAATGGAGGTGAGGGGGCAAATGGGAGGTGAAATCATATGCTCTCCGGCCCTCCAACCTTGTCCCAGTTGGAGCGGCTGGATGGCTGGGGAAAGCATTAAACAGGAGCCGGGAAGGAAAGCACTTAACTCTACTAACCAGGGCATTCAGGAGGCCTTGAGAACGAAGTACTGACTGTTCTAATTCTTCAGCAGATCTTTAAGTTCCAACAAGACCATCCTGGCTCCTGTGAGTCAGGCACTGCTCCCTACTCATTCATCCTTCACTCTTTCAAATATAGGAAGTGGGGCCCAGTGAGGGCAGGGCCCGTAAAGTCTCATTTCTGTTTCTCCAAGCTCGAGGTGTCCCAGGCAGTGCTGTGCTGCTATTTGAGGTGGAGCTGGTGTCCCGGGAGGAGGGACTGCCAGAGGGCTACTTGTTCGTTTGGCATGGGGACCCCCCTCCTAACCTGTATGAAGACATGGACCTCAACAAGGATGGAGAGATCCCCCCTGAGGAGGTAGGAGGAAGCATCTTATAACGTAGAAAACCATTACTCAATTCAGGAGGGTCACTTCATTCCATTCATTCATTTATTCAAGACATTTATTAAGTACCTACTATGTGCCAGCAGCTGTGCTGAGGACTCAGAGCCAAAAATTATATTGTCCTTGCCCCCAAGGAGCTTACATTATATTGGGAATAAATAATGTCTACACAGACAAGTAAATAAAAAAGTAGTTATTCTTCCCACATCATGACTTCCCCCATTGTGTTATCAATGTATCATTGGTTGGCATAAGAAATTAAATGGGAACTTTGGGGGGTATTTTACAGAAGCCATAGACAATATACAAAGGCGCACATTCCACACAGAAAAAGTTTAGAAGCTCAGAAATGTGTAAAAATATAATATTATATAATATCAAATTATTATCTTTTAATACAATAATAATTCAGACTTCTCTGGTACAAAGGGAGGGCCAAAAATTTTATGCAGATTTTTCAGATTGTGGGGGTGCTGTATCTCTAATCCCCTTGATATGGATGCATAACAGTAACTTGGAGGGGAGGGCACTAGCAAATTGGGAATCAGAAGGGGGTAGGAGAGACTTCCGTGGAAGGTGATATTTTAACCAAACCTTCAAAGTTCTAAAGACTCTAAGAGGCATTCTAGGATAAATTATGCATGCATATTAAGTATGAAGGACAGTCACCTATGCAAAGGCATGAGTCAGAAAATAGAATATCAGGTATCCCTGGTAGTCAAAATGAACTCAAATATTACCCAGTTCTACCCCTCCCTCAACTCCATTCATGCTCCTCCCCATCCACACCAGTGCTACTGCTTTTCTCAGCCTTACTCCCTGCTCTCCCTCTACTTTCCCCCTCTCATTGGCTCCTCATTGGGTATCACCATCACTGCTAGTTTTTTTGATTCACTGTCACTCCTTCCCTGACCCAACGCCTCCTAAAGAAGAATGGCCTCCACATGTGTCTCCTTCACAACCCCTCCTTCCAAGGCCCTTTGGGATCCAACTCTCGCTCAATCTTCTCTCCCCTTGTTTCTCTTTCCCTCTCAGTTTTCCACCTTTATCAAGGCCCAGGTAGCAGAAGGCAAAGGGAAACTCATGCCTGGGCAGGACCCCGAGAAAACCATCGGGGACATGTTCCAGAACCAGGACCGAAATCAAGATGGCAAGATCACCATGGAGGAGCTCAAGCTGAAGTCAGATGAAGACCGGGAGAGAGTTCACGAAGAACTCTGAGAGACTTGAGGATTAAGGGGGCCCGGCCTGGAATGCAAAAACCCACAGCTGGCAGTGGGAGAGACCTCTGGACAGCCCTTCTTCCTCTCTGTTGGGAAGCTTGGGGCACACTGGCAGAGTCTTAAGGTGCTAACTGCTGCCTGGCCTTCCAGCCAACACCAGATTTAAAGCCAAGGTGTATTGTATTCCTTCCTTTAGCCTCCCCTTAGTTAAATTTTTTAAGTGTGAGATCTTCTAGGAAGCAGTTTTGGGGTGGTGGGTGGGTTTCTCTCCTTTGTTAAGGGTCGAGTAGGGGCAGCAGATAGTTCCCTATCCCCTCATATGTACCTCAACACCTCAGATAAATGGGGATTTTAGGGTATGGGCTCACCTGTTTTGGATCCTCCAAACTTGCTTCCGTCCTTCAATTGTCTCCCCACTTGTCCTATCTACATCTCAGGCTACCAAGCAGAAAACAGTGGGGAGATTCCTTCTGGTCCTCCAGGAAACTGACCTGAACTGCCCTTTCACTGAAAAAAGAGAGATGCTAGGGGAGGGGGAAGTTCCAGGAAGGCTACCCTACCTCATCCACTTCAGTACCATTCCCTCTGAGCCCGGGGCTCAGAGGGACTAAAATGGCCCCAGTTCTGCCCATGCTGCAAAAAGCTTGGGTTCCATGTGGATTTGGTTCAGTTACCTTTATGTCTTTCTTCCAAGGCCCTAGAATGTGTATGTATGTTTTTTAAAAGGAGAAAAGGAGAAAGGGAGAGTAAAAAGAATGACAAGGTGAGAGGACACAATAAAAACTGTTTGGATGAGTGTTGTAGCTGTAAAAATAAAATTTTTTCTTGAAAAATCTGAAATAGGGGGTCATCTGGGGTTGGGTATGTAGAAGGTAAAATCAAAAGCCAGTTTTATTTTTTTCTTTACATCAAATAAAAATTTAAACCCAGGTCCCCTACATGTTGTAATTCAGGAGAAATATGGGCCAGAGGTAGAAGATATAAGGGAATGAACTTTTTACTCTGTTCCTATTGTATCCAAGACAGTTTCATATTTCGCTCTTCTCATTCTGACAGACTTTTTGGTTCCCTAAAAGATTTCTCACACCTGAAGGGTCTAGAAGTTCTGAGCCAGAATCCAGACCTGAGATTTCACTAGAGGTTTAAGAAGGTCCAGGGGAAAGAGTCATTTTATCAATAAATATCTCTTTACACTGATCTGCAAATGGATAAGATAGAGCTATATATTCAGATCAAAAGGGATGATTTCTGCCTTTGGGAAGCTCCCAAATTCATGAAGACTCGGTTTCCATCCTCAAAGATTTAAGTCAATTCTAGATCACTAAATACTCTCTTATACTGGGACATACCTTTACTCCTCTGCCTGAAGAAGTAAATTTGGATGTAACCCATCATTCTAGAGTGTAACCAGCTAATCTTAAAACAGTGACATTTCCTTTCAGTGACCCAAGAGGGTTCCCTAACTCTAGGAACATCCCAAGAGGTTTTTAAGAATTGGGGGAAGAGAGGTAGCTAGATGGCTCAGCAAATTGAGCACTGGCTCAGGAGTCAGGACCTGAATTTGAAAGCGACCTTTGACATTTATCGTGTGACCCTAACAAGTTATTTGATCCCAATTGCATCACAAAAAAATAAAAAATGATCAGTGTGGTACTGGCAAGTATCAAGTCAATTGTCATTAAGCTTCCCTCCACAATAAACCCATTCACAAAAAAATCTCCATCAAGATGTCTTCCTGAAGATATGAAGGAATATTTCTTCATATCTGAGTGCCAAATCTTTTGAACAGTAGACCCAGTTAGTGATTCATATACTGCTTTTCATCAACAGGATACTGGGCCATTTTGAAGTTTATAAAACAGATCAATGAATAATTAGTACCTCTATGGTTTAAGCACTGGGAGTATGAATACAAAAATTACAAAAGTAGGGAATCTCTGCCATCAGATAATTTATATTTTAATGGGAAAGAGAACACACATTGGGGAATGGTGGCAAGGGAAGGGAATTTTAAACCAAGGAAACTAAGGGACAGTGAGTGAAGCCATAAGTGATATTGGATGTGGTCTCTCTAGAAGCAGTGATGTTTTGATTGCTGCTCCTGGAGCAAGAGAAAGCTTGGAGCAAGGCAGATATTATGAAGCCAGGAGTGGGTGGGAGGCTGAATGAATGGGATGTGAAGCACGGTCAGAGGTCAACTGGATATATAGTTTAGCGGAGTTTGTAGTCTCAGCCCTGGGTTAGAGAGAAATGCTACTATAGACTTTACAAATAATATAGGACCAGTACTTGGATTAAGAAGCACCTTGCTAGCAAAGAATCAAGGATTTCTTTAATGGGACAAGTTCATATACTTCTATTATCTTTGTTAGATAGCCCTGTGATAGAAAATGGCCAACTAATGAGAATCTGAGATGCAGGGGGAGAAGCAGAATGAAGAAAAAGTTAGAATTAAGGAAGCAAAGAGGAAAAGATAACACAAAACAGAATTCAAAAATCATTTATTTAACATTAAAATACAAACACACTCACTGCTTCCTAGTTCCTCACTTAACTGCTCTCTCCCTCTTTTTCCCCCAGTGTTTGGTCCCATCAGTGGCTAAGATATTTTAAAAGAAAGGGCAGGGAGAATAGGGCCCAAAGTTAAAGAAATCTATGAACCAAAAAAATCCCCATTCTGTGATCAATTCCAAGTCCAACATTCAGTTTTAGAATGTAATAGAATCATGGAATTTAGAACTCTTAAGAATTATCTATTCCAAATCTTTTATTTTAAAAAGGACAATAAGACCAAGGAAGGTTAAGTGACTATAATCTCAGAGCTAACTGGTGGCAGCCAGGGACTCAAACTTGGGCCTCCAGACATCCAGTCAATGCATTCTCCCCACACCTCCAATGCCAGTGAATTGCCCCAGGGAGGACACAAACCCTCACCCATGCCTCCAAACAATGGGTCAGTGCAGGTCTTTATGCTGTGGGTTTGTTGCTTGTTTGGTGGTGTTTCTGGAGGGGAAGGCAGGTGGATGAAGAGAGGGCAGTATCCAATTCAGCTTGTCTCTATCACCTGAGCCAGTGTGCCACTGTCTCAGCCAGGTGGACGTGCTGGCCAGTGTTCTTTAGAACAAGTCAGGCCAGTTATCATAAGCTTTTAGTAAAAATAGCCACAGGCCAGGGGAGAGGAGGAGGGAAGGACCTGGGGATGAATGGCTCTTGAAAGTCAGTTTTTTTATATACATAGAGGGATGAGAAGTTTTTGGAGAGCCAGCTGGAGCACAGAGAGCATCTACAGAGTCTCCAACTGTACTCAGGATTCCTGCATTCCTGCCTGGTCATCCTCACACAAGATGTGGGTTAGGATTCCATTGACCACATCCAGGGTCTCGTCCTTCTCCAGCACAATATCGTAGGAATCCAGATAGCGCTCTCTCCGTTCCTCTACCTGAGGACAGAGAAGAGATGAATTAAAGTTTCCCCAGGCCTCCTGCCCAACTTTTCTCCCTCTAACTTCCTTTTAGAAGGCGTACCAACAACCTGCCTAGCATATCAATTCCTACCTAAAAGCTCAAAGGATAAGGCTGGAAGAATTAAAAAAAAAAAAAAAAATTTCTTGGAACTCCAAATTAAAGGGCCCAGTCCTTTAGGGAAAAGGCAGCAGCAGCAGAAATCCTAATCATATCCATCTTTAACCAAATCCATTTTATTTGAGAATGGAGCTTTCACATAGAATCTTAAAAAGTTGGGAAGACCTTAGAGATCCCCTATTCCAATTCCTCTCCCAACTTGGGAATCCCCTCCACCACAGACTTAACATAGGTCAATAATCCTTTACTTAAGTGGTAGCCAGTGATGGCTAGGCTCCTTACTTTATGAGAAAGCCTACTCTATTGTCAGACAATTCTTATGAGTGGAAGTTCTTCCTCCAACTGAGCCAAAATATTCTGCCTTGTAACTTCCATCCAATGGTCTCAGTTCTGTGTCTGAAGCAACACAGAACAAGTGTTTTATATCTAGGAAGTTGCTTTCTGACACACATCTAGAGAACATCCACTCAAACCCCAAAGCCTTCAAATAATTAATATTGAATCCTGATGGATCCTGAGCTTGTAGGTAAGTGAGCTGCATAGGGTTGTTCTAACATTGTGTTTTTTCTTTAATAGACTTCAATATAAAAACTGAAAAGACTGAGCTCTAGCAGAGATGTGGCATCTTTTTTAGTTGTAAGACACAACAATTGACACATCTCTAGTTCAAGGCTTATTATCTTCAGTATTTTCTTCTTCCTTTAATATGTGGGTTACAAACCTCTATGCTGGTTCCTGAGACCTCCAGACAATCACCTTATAGTAGTTGACATCTACATAACTTTTCACAACTAACATTCTGCTTTTTTCACAAGAGTCTTGGGAAATAGGTATTTTTACAAATACATGAGGTAGAAGTAGAGATTAAGAGACTTACACAGTCCTCTCCTCACCCACCTTGTCATTCAGGAAGCCAATCTTAAGGATGTTTCCCACACTGGACACCCCATCAGCCATAGTCAGGTCACCCATGGAGTCGCCCAGCAGGAGAATGTTAGTCTTAGCTTGAAGCTGTTCAAAGTATTTGGAGTCATCCAGGACTGAACTATTCTTGTTATATGTATGGATGAGTTGACCTTTGAATCCCTGCAGGTAGCCCTGAGCAACCAAGGGGAGAGGCAGACTAACTATGAATCCAAAAATAGACATTTATCAATTTTCCATGATCATGGAAGGAAATAAAAATTACATTAAAAACACTCAGAACCAATTACTGATTTTAATACCCTTACTACCAACCAATCTTATAAAGCCAAGCATTAATAGAGCCAAAGCTAATGGTTAGCTACATTCTATTCCATCAGCCACAGGTTATACCTCAATGGCCATCTTGAAAAAATAGGCCACCTCTGTTTTACTGGGAAAAGGTAAGCAAAGTAATCTCATTATATTCATCATGGTAATCTCAAATATTCAATGCAACCAATTTCCACAAGTAGAAAAATAACTCAAAGAGAATGGATGAGAATTTATGATACCCTTGGTTAGAAAGTTGAGCAACATAAAGGGAAGAAGATCCACAATTTTAGAAAACAAAACAAAACAAAACAAAACTAAAACAAAACAAAGCTCAGAATCCAAGGTCATGAAATTAGACAGAATCATTACCAATTTAAAATTATGTTCCTGTGAAATGTCCCTGCAAACACACTTGGATATATGTAACTGAATTTTTACTTTTCTGGCATTTTTAAGAGTAATGTTAATCTATCAAAATAATAAAATTCTTGAAAAGGAAAAAAAATAATCCTATGAAAAGTGAAGATTATACATCTGGCTCCTCCTGTAACCCCTTCCTTTAGAAATGGTTTGTTGTATTCAACCGTTGTTGTTTTTTTTTTTTTTTAATTCTAAAAAGCATAGCAATTCTCACTACTAAGCTACAGGAGAACATAAAAGCCTTTCTTTTTTTAAAGCAAAAAAGCTTCAACCAACTAATTTTTTTAAATGAAAATTTCCTATTTAGGAAAAAAAGTAAAAGAAAAATAACTCAAAATGCACATGCTATGGGTAGCATCATTTCTGTTTAAAAGCACATTATTTAATTCAGAATATGAACAAGTAACAAAATGGACTAAAACTTATCTTCCTCTTCTGAGACCCTCGCAATCCTCTGGTGGAGGTGAAAACTGCCAAAAAGAATTCAGGAGCCTGGATAATCCACAGACTGGTTAGCTGAGACTGAGACTGAGCAGGATTCAAGGATTACAGATAGGGGATCTCTAAATCAACCTGTCTTTGGGGGAATTTTGACTCCTGTAGTAAGTCAAGGTGAAACAACAACATACTTTCCTCCCCTCCTTCCCCAAAGAGCTCTATTCATTTCCCCACTGTACAAAAATGTAGTAACTAAATTATGATGTCCCCTACTCCCATAGCATAACAAACATAACTCACACTTTCATCAAAGTCCATGTAATTAGACACAACATGGATGTTGGGATGGAAAACATTCATCTGCCTAATAATTTCTTCCAAAATGTCTCCAATACCAGCAGAAAAGATGAGAAGGGGAACATTGCTTCGATAGAGTGTGTTGAAAAATGTCTCATATCCCTCCCTGTAAGGGATAAATTATTCTTTCAAAGTGATCACAAGAAACAAGTTCATTACTATTGGACTCAGGTAAACACATATTTAACCAAGACACTTTTCCCATTTCACCCAAATGATCACTTTGTTACTCTATGTTTCCTCAATATTTCTATCAAGTTAGTGTTCAAAGAAGCAGTCACATCTTTCATGTGTATGCCCTGTCTCCTCAATGAGACTACATTCTTTTTTTTAGGTAATGTTTTTATCTATTTTCTCAATTACATGTAAAAATAATTTTAACATTCATTTTCCATAATTTTTAAGTAAATTCTCAAATTTCCTCCCTCCCTCCCTTCTATCCCCTTCTCCTTGACAAGGCAAACACTTGGATATAGATTATACATATATAGGAGCAACTAAATAGTGCAGTGGATAGAGCACTGGGTTTTGGAATCAGGAAGACTCATCTTCATGAGTTCAAATCTGGACTCAGACACTAAAGCAAGTCTTAAATTTAACCCTGTCTGTCTCAGGTTTCTCATGCCAAATGAGCTATAGAAGGAAATGGCAACCCACTCCAATACCCATGCCAAGAAAACCTCAAACGGGGTCGCAGAAAGTTGTACAGGATTGAACAACATACATGGGCAAAGACTACATATTCTTTGAAGACATGGACCACTTTCATTTCTTCCTCTACATACCATAAGTGATCAATAATACATGGTGGCAGGAGTACCTGATAAGTCAACACCAAGTCTCAAATATCAGATACATGGTTATGATCTCAATGAGATACAAGAAACCACAAAGGGTAACTTAAAAAATCTTCCAAAAAGCTGACACGGGATTTGGGATGTTTGCTATGGGATGGATAGAGAAACCTAGCTAGAATTTGCACTATATATACAATTAGCTAATAACTTCTTGGAAAGTACCTATAAGCATTTCTTGTGCTGGCTCCCATGCCTGGAATTCTCTAAATATTCAACTAAACTATAGTCTTCTCTGATCACTATTAATTCTAATTAACTTTAATCTCTATTAATCCCTATTAATTTTAATGCCTTCCACTAATTATTTCCTAGTTATCCAATACACAGTTGTACATATTTGTTTGTTTGTTATTAAATAATGAACTCCTTGAGGGCAGGACTGGCTTTTTTTTTTTTTGTATCCCCGGTGTTTAACAGTCTCTGAAACATAGTAGGTACTTAATAAATGCTTGACTACTGACTAAATATTATATTGCTTCATGTGAACCTCACAATCACTCTGTGAAGTAGTAGTGAAATAGAAGTGAAGAAAAAGTATTGTAAAATATATTTTTTTAAAGTTCTTTAAGATCAGGGAATGTTTTACCTTTATTTTATTTCTACCTTTAGTTTTTGTCACATAGTAGAAATGAAGGAAACAAGTATTTAAGAGTCTATTTGTGCCAGGCACTGTAAAGCACTGTACAAATATTATTCCATTTGGTTTTCCCAATAATCCTGGGATATAGGTGCTATTATTAACAGTTAAGAAAACTGAGGCTTGCACAGGATCATACAGCTAAGAAGTGTCTGAGATTTGAAGTTAGTATACTTCTTGACTCCAGGCCATAGCTCTATCCACTGCCTCTAGTAGGCACTTAATCTGCCTACTGATAGAGATTTTACATTTTACATATGAGGAAACAAATTTAGAGAGGATAAGTTATTTAGTAATAGTAAGTGATCATTAAAAATTAGTAATTAATGAAGCTAATATCTGAATTCAGGTCTTTTGACTTTACAGCATTCTATACCTACAGAATAAAATGACATGTTTTTAACATTAATTTTGCATATTATATCTTTCTTGACTCTATATTCAATTTTCAAAAATAATAAAAGCCACACTTCCACCTCATCCCTCATTACCTCTTGAGTAAACTGATCTCACAACTAGCAAGCAAGCTGGCATAAATGTCCCTTCCAGAATAAGAAATTGACATACCTGAGCATTGCATCTGAATCTCTAACAATTTGGGCTATCTGGTACTTCTGAATCTTCTGTTGACACAGGAGATTGTGGGCTTTTGTCCACCTAGAAACAGATATCCCCCCGAGACACAAACATCTTAAAATCACTGAAGTAGATGGAGATATTCTTTCTCCTGATTCATTACACAATTACCTCCAAAAGACATCCCACACACTGAAAAGTACCACTTTCTTCCAGGCTCTGATTATTCCCTCAAAAGGTAGGAAGAAAGTACGGAAGAGAACAGTAACACTAAAACGAGATTTAAAGCCAGCTTCAATATTGTTTCCCTCAGAAAATGTATGTGCTGCTACTATATCTTCAAGAGGCAATGGAATTTTGGGCAATTTAAATTTAAATATAATTCTAGCAATAGTCTATAAAGTTCAATTGTTACAGTACCGAGACTATGATAGCAGAAGCAAGCAAAAAAAGTATAAGAACTTATTTACTAAGAGGACTGAGTTTAACACTTATTTTATAAAGAAAAACAAAGAGACTTCTTGATAAAGACTTAAATTAACATCCTGAGAAAACTGAAAGATAGGACTACAGTTCCAGAATTGAGAAGTTAGCAATTATTGTATTGTTAAAGAGGACTTTAGCCATAATCGGTCTTATAGTTCATATCATGTAAATAACTATTGTCTGTTTTGTTAAGTTACATTGCTTACAAGTGTTTCTACTGAATTTATATCCCAAAGAGATTTTAAAGGAGGGAAAGCGACCTGTATGTGCAAAAATGTTTGTGGCAGGCCTTTTTGTAGTGGCCAAAAACTGGAAATTGAATAGGTGCCCATCAATTGAAGAATGGCTGAATCAGTTGTGGTATATGAATGTTATGGAATACTTGTTCTGTAAGAAATGACCAGCAGGACAATTTCAGAGAGACCTGGAGAGATTTATATGAAGTGATGCTAAGTGAAATGAGCAGACCCAGAAAATCATTATAAATGGTAATGGCAACAACAAGATTATACGATGATCAATTCTGATGGACATGGCTCTCTTCAACTTTGAGATGATTCAAATCAGTTCCATGTTCAGTGATGAAAGAGTCATTTACACCCAGAGAGAGGACTATGGGAACTAAATGTGGTTCACAACATAGCATTCTCACTCTTTTTGTTATTTGCTTGCATTTTGTTAACATGTGCTACAACATATTTAGGTAGGTATTGGACTACCTGCCAGCTAGGGGAGGGAGTGAGGGGAAGGAGGGGAAAATTTAGTTTATAATTAAAGTTTGTAAGGTCAATGTTGGAAAAATTACCCATGCATATGTTTTGTAAATAAAAAGCTTTAATTAAAAAAAAAAAAAAGGTTACATTGCTAAAAAAGACAGTAAAGCAGATGTTTATTTAAGGCTAGACGATTAAGGAGTTTGATATAGAGAAAAAAATGAGCAAACACAAGAAAAAATGTTCCTAATTAAACATTACTTAACTAAGACTAATTTTAGTAATGTAGAAATATCAATACATGACTAGTTACATAGAAGCTAAACAGAAAAAGAATAAGGAGAAACTTATAACAGATCAAGAGGTAATCATAATACCCCAGGTTATGTATAAAAATGGAAGAGACCCTATAACTTCTGCTATACTTGGAGACTTTTATTTGGAATTTTAAAATACTCTTTTCTTTCTCACATATGTTCTTTCTAATTATAAGCTATAATGAATTTAGAATTTAAAATAAATAGAATTTTAAAATCATAAAGACAAAATCCTGGCAGTGTCACCGATAATGACTTTCATTTGTCTATTTTATTTTCTACATATTCATTACAAATAACATTTCATTTGCTTTTTACCAGTTTATGATGTATTTTAATGATTAATTTACATTACTGGTTTACTAAAGGTGAGGTGTTAGCATAGACTTGAAGGAAGCTCAAAGAATCACACTGATTCCAAAGTTTACTTAAAATCTGATGGAAAATGGAACTGGAGATATCATCTTAATTGTGAAAACAAGACTGCAAAATCACCATAAGCACATTATAAAATGAAGAAATGGAACTATTTTCTATAGCTGTGGCACAAATACATGACTGATAAACATATTCAGGAGAAGAATGAAGAACTGAAGTGCAAGAAGCTGAATTCCAAGAATCAATTCTGGAAAATGAAAACTATTATTAATGCAATGGTGAATAACAACAGGGCCAGTAATAAAATATATTATCCACTTCATGATGAGAACTGATGAATTCAAGGTGCAGGAGGAGAAAAACATTCAAATCTTGTCAATGTCAGGATTTGTTTTGTTTGATTATTCTTATCTGATACAATAGCTTTGTTTTTTTTTTTTTATTTCAATTTCGGTAAGGAGAAAGGATGCAATAAGAATACAAAATTTTTTTTTTTTTTAAAAGGAGTAAGAAAAGAAGTATCTGGAGCATTTCTTAAATGAAAAGAAGGAATGTCAACAGGACAAACAAAAAACAACTTTGAAAATAATATGTTGACATGATTCTAGAAGAATAATGATGAAGAATGAGACATATATTGTTGATAATAGACAATTCTATTTTGCTTGACTATGAATGTTACAAGGATTTTTCTTCTTTCATTCTCAGTGAGAAGGAAGGAGATAAAATGAAGGGAAAAATAAATGCTTAATAATTTTTTAAAAATAAAATTTAAAGTTTGTAGGAGCACAGAAGCAAGTGGTAAAGGAACTAGAAATTGAGTGGATGCTCATATGTTATAGTTTATGTAAGTAATGGAATGTTCTGTAAAAAATGATGAGCAGGTTGATTTCAGAAAGCATGGAAAAACTTGCATGAACTGAGGCTGAGTGAAGTGAGCAGAACCAGGAGAACATTATACATATCAAGCATGTATGATGATCAACTATAACAGATTTAATTCTCAGCAATACAGTGATCTGAGGCAATTACAATGGACTTGTGATGGAAAGAACCATCCACATTCAGAGAGAGAACCATGGAGATTGAATGTGGATCAAAGCATAGTGTTTTCACCTTTTTTGTTGTTTGCTTGCTTTTTTTTTCCTTTCTCATCTTTTTTTCCTTTTTGATCTGATTTTTCATGTGCACATGGAAATATGTTTGAAAGAATTACACATTTAACCTCTACTGTATCTTGGGAAAGGAAAAGGGGAAGAGGGAGAAAATTTTGGAACACAAGGTTTTGCAAAGGTCAATGTTGAAAACTATCTTTGCATGTATTTGGAAAAATAAAATAGTATTACTATTTTCTGGGATGATCAACTATGACTGACATTGCAATTCTCAATGACACAGTGATCCACAACTACTCTGAAGGATTTATGATGAAAAATTCTATCCATATCTAGATAAAGAATTGATCATTTCTGAGTACAGACTGAAACATACTTTTTTTTTTTCCACTTTATTTTTCTTGAGGGTTTTTTGGTGGGGGGAGGGGATGTGTTTTCTTTTATAACATGACTTTTATGGAAATGTTTTACATAACTTTGTATGTGCTTTCTTAATGAGGGATGGGGGTGGGGATAAAGGAGACAATCTGAAACTCAAAGTTTTAAAAACAAATGTAAAAAATGTTTTAAATGTAACTGGGAGAAAAAAATGTAAGAAATATGTAAGGGCCCTTTAAATGGGCGGCGCCACAATTCAACAGGAGATTGAGTGTCCCAGGAAGTATTCTCTGTGGATATTAGGACTGTCCTGTAGGTGGGATCTTGGCCACATTGAGATAGCTTCATAATGGGTGGACTCTCTCGCTGATTGGCTGTGTGTGTGACCTCACCGGCCCTTTATAAGCCCACTGCAGACAGCAATCCCTCTCTTTAACCTGGCTCCCTAGCCTGGGTGGCTAAGCCGAGATGGATAGCCAAAAGAGGTAAGGATTTTGGTAGTGAAACGTGGGTCTTCTGACCAGGTGTTCACTAGGGAACCAACAAGTCAGGGCATTATGTGAGTAGGGTATAATAAAGGCTTTTAAGATTACACATGGCTGTTCTTGAGCGCGCTACCGGTTATTAAGCTATAGATTCAAGAGATCGTGGCCAGAGACCTTTGAAGGCCTCAGAGGGGGCGAGCTGGGTAGAGTTGACACTGCAAAGATCAGTGGTCAAAGGTACTCTGTTGGGCCTATGACAGACTAGTAATAGTAACTGTCAGGAGTGCATATTACAGAAATAAAATAAAATTTAACATAAAGAAAATTACATATTGAATCTCTTGCAGATTTGGAGAAAGATGCAAGCTAGGAACGACACAGAATTGTAGCTGTGTATTCCTGTTTTTCTTTATATATGAAAATACTCATCTTGTTGGGCATTTGCTAAGTTCATAATTTAAGGAATAAAGTTGAAACCAAATCAAAACAAAAATATTCAATAAGAGGAAATGGACCTGTGATTTCACTGGTAAAGGAAATTCCTAGGATGAGAAATGTCTCTAAGCAATGCAAGTCAGTCCCTTCTCTGAAACTTCTAGTCATGGCAAGTGGTTTAGAATTTTAAATGGAAACAGGAGCCAGTATATAATATATGTGGGAACCTGGAGGCTGCAAATTTACTTAGTTTAAAAATGTAATGTTACCTATGCTTTACTTATTTTATTTTTATTTCACTACAATATTTGTTTTTGTTTTGTTAAAATATTCCCCAATTACCTTTTCATCTGATTCAAGAGCATTTGGGAGTATTGCTGGCCACATGCTGCCCGTCCTCATGTTTGACACTTCTGATCTCAAGCACTGAGAAATTAAATGACTTGTCCAAAAGCCAGGATGTGTAGGAGACAAGAGAGGGGATGTGAACCTAGGTATTCCCAATTTTGGGGACAGCTCTCAATCCATCACACCGTGCTACCTCATAGAAGCAAAATCATTTTCTACAAATGTGGAATAAATGGTCCAGAGGAGGCTGATGCCCAAAGAACAAATACATAGGGAAGAAAAATGAATGATGATAGAAGGCCAGAGTTTATTATCAAGAATTAAAACAAAATAAAAGAATTTTGTTGACAAACTTTTGGTGTTCATAAAGTACTAGAAAGACCTGGTGACCAAAGGGGGATATATGGGATATATCTCAACTAAATATGGGATATATCTCAACTAAAGACAAAGTTGATTAGTAAGGTATAACATGAAGGTATACATTTACAAATATAAGGGGGAAGATGCTATATTTTAAGATACTCATTTTTTAGATATAAAAATACTGAAACAAGCCTTTAGCTTGATTAAAAAAGAAAACTATAGCACTGGCCCTGAAGTTAGGGAGATCTGAGTTCAAATCCAGCTTCAGACACTACTGTGTCATTGGCCAAGTCATTTTACTTCAGTTGCCTCAAAAAAACCCAACCTGCCAAAAAAGAAACTACCACATTGTAACAACAGTTCAACAAATCTGAAGCCCAGCTTACTTTCTCAGTAATCAGAAAAGAGATTCTGAAGAAGGTATTTCTTAGATTAAAGTAGAATCCACATAAAGGAAAGCAATGATGATCAAACTTTAGTTTACATGACAAAAAAGTGATAAACCCAGAAAGATGAGAGGATCTCAGCAGCGGAGTAAAGAAACCACCACAGACCTTAGAAAAACTGACAGCTATTCTTCCAAGTACAGATGGATAAAGGTCACAAAAGAACAAGAACCATGCCTCACTTGTAGGCTCTAAGAGAAACAAAACAAATGCTTATGACATTCTGCTGTGTATGTGCAATGTTGGGCATGTATATCTCATGTATCGGTATAATCCCATTACCATTGCTAGTACTGTATCACTCCCCCCCTCCCCCAATTAGAAGCAGCTTGTCAAGAGGTGCCTTTTATCAAATGTATGTTGTATATAATATAAACATGGATTTGATGCCCTCCAAATAATTTACAAGGACTGAAAATTTCTGGCCCAGGGGAGAAACATAACACCAACCTGAATAGCTTCTTCTGCAGAATTGATGGCACTTTGCTGTACCTTTAAAAGGCAATGGAATTTTAGAGAGTTACAGTTTAACTATGAGAAGGCTATAAGGAGCCAAGATCTCATTGTTTCTCTGGAGACACTTTTAACTGGAATGGCCACAAAAAGGACAATGAAAAAGGACTGAGAGAAATTATTTCCTAAGAGACCTGAGTTTAATCCTTATCCTGTTAAAAAACGAAGAGGTGCGTGTGTGTGTTTGTCTTTGTTAAAAGCCTCCAACTGGTATCCTGAGAGAACTGAATGGTAGGGCTTTGTTCATAGAATTGAAAAGTCGAAAATTGTAAAGCTGGTGAAAAGATGACTTAAGCTATGACCAACTCATATATGATATACTCTAATTACTTATAGCTCTTTTTCTCCCATGCTATTACTAAATAATATAACCAGTTAAGTCTAGGAGATTACAGGGTTAAATATAGAGAAAAGAAATAAGCAAATGCTTATGGGAAAAGAGATGAGCTCAGAACTAACGAATTACAAAAAGATAGAGATTTTGATAATTACTGTTGAAACATCAAAACATACCCTTCTCACTATTTTTTTTCCCCCCTGAAGTGACTTGCCCAGGGTCACACAGCTAGGAAGTGTTAAGTATCTGAGACCAGATTTGAACTCCAGTCCTCCTGAATTCAAGGCTGGTGCTCTATCCACTGCGCCACCTAGCTGCCCCAAAGCATACCCTTCTCTATTATTCCCCAAAGATATCTAAGGAAAAAAAAAAGGTTACCTACACATAAAAGAATTTATAATAACTCATTTTATTGTGGCAAAGAATTGGAAATAAAGGAAGAGCCCAATAATAGAGGGATGGCTGAACAAATTATGTTCTATTAATGGAATGGATTATGTCACAAGAAATGACAAAAGATTTCATTTGATAAATCTGGGAAGACTAGTAAAAACTGAAGTTTATAAAGTGAGCAGATCTGGGAGAACAATTTAAAACTAAAAAAAGCTAAGTTTGAAAAGTCTTTAAGAACTTTCTGATCTGTGCAATAACTAACCACAATTCCAGAGGACCAATGTTGAAGTATGCTGCCTACCACCTTGACAGAGGGATAGTGGATTCAAGGTACATAAAGAAAAATACATTTTAGGACACAGCAAATTTGTAAGATGTGTTTTGTTCAACTATGCTTATCTGTTACCAAAAATCAAATAAAATATTTGCCCTGACTATCTTAGAACCTGAAATGAGAATGATTAAGAAAAATGAGCTACTAGCAGGAATATAGATATGTAGGACACCACATAGGCAGTACCTGAGGATAATCATTCCTAAAATCTTTATCACATGGGTAATTTAACTCCTGCAGTCAAATTTCTTCCTGCCTCCCTTCTTTTTCATTACCAAAACTTCAAAATTTCTTTTGAGACCTATATCTCCATAGCTTAAAGCCCCTTGAAAAACAAAATTCTCACTGTACATAGTAGAATTTCAAAAATAAAATTAAGATGTCTCTGTTTAGAGATTCTACCAAATCTCACAGGGCTGCTACCCTCACTTAAAATTAGCTAGATATTACCCATCTAGGAATAGACAAAATCACTTTTAGGAAAGACAGTGCTAATGACTGTATTAACCCTCTCCAGCCACTCCAGTTGGAATCCCAAAAATCCAGTTAAGTTCCTACCTTACCAGGCCTAGGAATATAACATCTTTAGATACTTTTTCTTGTTTCCTTAAAAGCATCCTTCATCATTTTCAACTACTTACCATTCTACCATAAGAGGGAACTTCTCTTTGACCGTCCTGTTCGGATCAATCTCAATTGGGTAATAGTAGTGAAGGAGATCCTTTAACTGAGATACCAAAGGTAGGAGAAAAATTGTTAGAGTGCAATTAAATTCAGCAATTTAATAAGTATTTAATAATAGCCTACCATATGTCATATATTACCCAAAATACTGGGGAATGTAAAGACAAAAACAAAATCCCTGCCTCAAGTAGTTTACACTCTACTGAGAGGAAACATGTATACTGATAAATAAATGTAAAATATTTGCACAGTAAATATTTTTTAAAAATTAAGTGAGGGGAGAACACTGACAACTCATGGGAACAGGAAAAGATTTGTGTAGATGGTACCTACAGAATCCAAGAGGTAGAGATTTGAAGAAAGAGCACTCCAGATATACAGCACAGACTGTGCAAAAACACATAAATGAAAAACTTAATCAAATCAGGCCAGTTCCCATGATCTTGTGATGAAGAGAGCCAAATGTACCCACAGAGAGGACTGTGGGAATTGAATGTGGATCACAACATAGTAATTTCACTCTTTTTTTGTTGTTTGCTTGTTTTTTGTTTTCCTTTTTTTCCTTTTTTGATCTGATTTTTTTTGTGCAGTATATATTTGTGGAAATATGTATAGAAGAATTGTATAAGTTTAATATATATTGGATTGCTTGCCATCTAGGGGAGACAGTGGGAAGGGAGAAAAAAATTTTGGAACACAAAGTTTTGCAAGGGTGATTAACTATGCATGTTTTGAAAATAAAAAGCTTTTTTAAAAATAAGATGGAATCAGGAGTGTGGAGAACAGCAGGCAAGTAGAGGTAAGTTTGTCTGAGAAAGAGTAATATGCAATCTGTCTAGGAAGATTAGAAGCAAACAACAAAGATTTTCAGTGTCAAAAAGAAATCTCTGAGTCTAGAGATAATTAGAGGCTTCCAGAAGCTTTTTAAGTCAGGGAATAAAATGTTCAAACACTTTTAACACCAAAATAAAAAGGCCTACAAATTAACATAAGAGGTTATTATTATGAACAAAAGTTAATTCGGAAAAATTTCTACTAAATTCTTTTTAAAGGTTTCATTTGGTAATACCTCACTTACACTTTCAAAGTTTCTCCTCATTCCCAGTTAGATTTTTCCTCCATTACAGGTAAGCCTGTCATATTTAATTCCTTAGTGCTGATTCTTATTTATAAATTTGATAAAATCTCATCGATGTACATATTTGATCAATTCTTGGATCTCTTCACAAAGGTGGCATGAGCTAAAAATGTGTTGGTCAATAGCACAAATGATTATAAGGTTTCAGTAGATTTTTTTTTTTTTTTATCATCAACATATCAAATCAACAAATGTTTACAATCAATTCTACAGGGACTATTAATGTTAGCTGGATTAAAGGAAAGCCTTTCTCCTTGTTCTAACTAGGGATTATTTTGTAAATACCCAGGATATCCTGCCTTCTTAATTCAGTTGCTTAGATAAATAATTCCAGTTATCTAAGAGGAACACAACAAAATTTTAAAAAGTAATGAATTCTATCATCTATGTTACTTCAAATGACCATGCCAGAATATATGGACTCATCCATTTAGGAGAACCAAATGCCAAACATTACATACTAACAAAGCAGAATGTTCCTTGAAATAACTGCGAGAATTACATCATGGGGCCAAATGTTAAGGGAGAAAAGTGGTGGGGGAAAGATCTGTGACTTTACTGGTATAGGAAACTCCCAAAAAGAAATTCCCAGGACCTGAAGGTGTTAGTGATCAGTACCTGCTCTGCAGTCTGTTTGAATGACAAATAGTCTAAGCAAGAGTGCCTAGAGAACAGAGATAGCAAATAATTTTTATGTGTCACAGACAGGTTTTTCTGACTCTGAGAACAGCTTTCTATTCTCTATAGTATTTTGGGGGGGGTGGGGGCACTAGGAAAAAAAAAAACTAAATCTAAAACGAAAACAGGAAATGCATGAGCATTTACACCTATAACATTTTAGGGTCCCATTTAACATTCAAAGAAGATCAAGCAGCAATATCTTCATTTTTCCTAATATTTTCTTTTCCCAAAAAATTTTATTTATATATAAATGTATATATATATATATATATGTATATATATATATATATATATATATATAAATTTGCATGTCATCTTTGCACAGCAGCCATGCTATATATAATTCCAGTTTTAGTATATGTTATCAAAGAGAACACCTCTCATGTCTTCTGAAAATTCCAAAACTACTTTCTTATTTGTACCTACAACATTCTCAAGGTTGAAGGGTGAGAAACAAGACTGAAAAATCAAGGCTATCTCCCTTTTGCAGATACACAAAAATTGACTTAACCAATTTGAGAATAATTTGTATACTGCTCCAAAGCTTATAAAATGCTTTGCTCACAACAAACCCACGTGCTGGACAGTACTTAGTGTGCCCATTCCCCCTGAAGGCAAAGAAGTCTCAGAAATGCGTTGCCTAGAGTTCCTAGTTATTAGTTCATATTATAGCTTCAATTTAACACAAGTTTCTGGACTTCAAGCCCAGGATTCTTTTCACTATACAATAATGGTTTCTCTCTTTTACATACTGGTAAAGTCTAATTTAGAAACCCAACTTTTCCAGTTACCACTGCCACTACAAAATACCACCACCTATCAGGAGCCTGGGTCTATAAATGGAAGAACTGTATGAAGATGCAAAAAAGCAATAATAATGATCATGAATATCATGGATAGTAACTTATGTAAAAGACCAACAGACTAAATATTCTGCCATTTAATTCACCTAAGCTTATCAAAAAGAACCATTTTATTCATCAGAAACGATTACTTAGAAATAAAAAACCACAGTTGGCACAAACATTGAATTAGGTATAGGTATTAAAGAATGTGGTCAAGTCAGTGCTCTTGGCTACTGGGGATAGCCATTATGATGCCAATGGGAGGATTACATTCTACAACTAGGAATTTATACTACCTACCCCGAGATTTTCAAAAAACTATCCTGTTTCTACAAAAACATATTAGAGAAACAGCGGGGTAAATTTGCAAAGAACATTATCTTTGCATTTAGAAGACTTCAGTTTCCTCACTTACTGAGTGATGATGACCTTCAGCAAACTCACATAACTAAACAGTGCCTTAGTTTCCTTATCTGTGAAATGGAAATAATACTTTTGCACTACTATTCCAGGAAAGAGAAAAAATCTTAAAAAAAATCTTAAAGCACTACAGAAATTAAATGTTCACTAGTTTAGTGCTTTTGCTCATCATATATACCTTTAATAAATGTGTGGGGAATAAATGAAAATAGTACCAAAAAGAACATTCCAATTAAATAGATATTAAGTCTAGGTTTATCTGAGCAATGAAAACAAGAAATGTGACACATTACTGGCAGCTTGACACTCTGGACAAAAAATTGGCTTTAGAGACAGAAAGATCTGGGTTTTCAATAGACAGGTTGTGTGACTGTAAGCAAGTCACTTATCCTTAAAAGAGCTCAACAATGGTTCTCAAAGTACAGTCTGCAGACCCCTGGGGGTCCCTGAGGCCTTTTCAGGTGATCACAAGGTCAAAACTATTTTCATAATAAAATTAAGATATTTTTATTTCTACCATAGCAAATATCAATAGCTACAACCTATGTAAATAGCAGCTCTTTGGGGATCTCAATGATTTTAAAGAATGTTTAAAGATCAAAATAGTTTGAGAACCACTCAACTCTATAATAACTCAAGACTATATAATATGTTGCTAAGACAGTGCCACCCTGCATTGGTAGAGGAAATTTCCTGGGAGTTCCTTATACCTGGGAAATCACAGATTTATTCCCTATCCCCCCATGTCCTCTCTTGGTCCATAGGCATTTGAATTAGCACATCAATTCTCTTCAGGATAGAGCTAAGGATAACCCACCTTTTTCTGACAGTCCTCACTGATGAGTTTGCTGTTATCTAGGATATCTGAGAAAAAAAGATGGCAAAACTCGGTTACTACTCCAACAGGCATCATCAGCAACAAGGCCGATAGAGGTCAATACACGACTTACTGTACGATGTGGGGCAACGCTTTCCATTAAATCCAAATCTAGTCAGGGTCATGTCAAAATCAGAAATGACCTAAAATGTGGAGGAAAGAAATAGAAACATTTAATTCAGTCTGTCTTGATTTCACACTATGCCATCAAAATTCAAGAGTCAAAGGCACAACATAAGAGCCTGGCACTGGGGAACAAAGGCTATCGAGGCCCTAGCTTCTAATGTCATATAATGGTAGCAACTGGTTTGGTGTCCTTGGAGCACAGAACTTAGCTGCTAGAAGTCTCAGCGCAATCTAAGGGGAAGAGTCAACTAAGGTATTCTGAGGTTTAAATTTCATGTATATTTTGGGACAATCTCACTACTGAGGCAAATTTCCAGGATTGCAAACTACCACTTCTTTTTCTTTTTGCTGTTTTCTCTCCATATGGAAAAAGTCACAGTCTCAAGGCTCTCAAGGCAAAGTTTGTTTTTCTCCTCTTGGAAGGAAGGTGGTAGGTAGGTAGGCTACGGTACTGAATGAAGCCCAAGTCATCCCATGTGGTCAGTTGGTTATAAAAGGGTTGAACAGGTGAGGTGTATCAGGGCCTGTAACAGGAAGGAAGTAACTTTTTTTTTTTCCTAGTAAAGAGCATCAATAACATTCTTTTTTCTTTTGGGGGGAGGGGAAGGGAGGTGTGTGGCACAATTCAGGTAATCCTCACCCACCCACCCCCAGGATCCTAACCAATGTAAGGGATACCTGTTTTCCTAAGAAAGAAAGATAAGGATGAAAGTATTTAAAACAAAGGAGCAGGGGAAAAAAAAAAAAAAAACAACTCTCTTCTCCTCCCATGCCCGCACCCTGGGAACAGACAAACCTGCAATCTGTGAGGCCCTCCCTTCCGGAGGGAGCGGATGATCTCCTGGACCTGCTGGGGGTGCCGCATGAGAACTGTGGCCTTCATCAGGTCTTTCACTTGCTCCTTTACCTGTTCCACACATAAACCCCGTCCCACCCAGACCCGGACCCATCAGCGGCGCTCAGAACCACCGACCAAGGACTAGAAGGGACCTGGTTCCTTCCGTTTTCTCGGCTAGGGAGCTCTGAGCTCCTGTTAACAGGGTTCTCTTACCAGGAAAATCTTGGGGATTGGAAGCAAAACTATGGCAACGGACTAGGGAGGACGAGAGGGGGGCGCTAACGGACTAGGGGCAGACATCATTAGTGACCCAGGCTTATACGGCAGGAACGTTTTGTCTGGGAAGGGAAACGGAGGGAACGTGAGAAAAGGGAGCGTGCAGAGCATGCCGTACAGGGCAGGGGCCGAGGGGCAGTGTGGGGTTCAGGGAAGGGGTCTGAGGGGGGCGCGCAGCAGTGATGTAGGGAGGAAAGCTAATGATAAAGATGCAGGCCCTCCGGGGAGGGGGCATGGAAGCTTACACAGCAGGGGCGCCGGGGGGAGGGGGAAAAGGGATGTTGGAGGGCCCCAGGGCGCGGTGATGGGGCTAAAAAAGGTACTGTTTGGAAAGGGCGCTATAGGGCAGCTGTCGTACAGGAGAATTATGGGAGATTATATAAGAGAGCTTTGTAAGGGGCGCTGTGGGGAGGGGTCCGGGGCTGCTGGGAGGGGCGCATGAGGCTAGCACTAGCTGCTCTAGGAAAAGGCTCCGTAAGGGAGAAGCGGCACGGAGGGAGAGCGTTATGGAGCAGAGGAGCAGCAAGGAATGCTCTACAGGTCACAGAGGAAGCCTGGGAGGAAGATATTTCTATGGCAGGTTTTGCTGGGAGCTACAGAGGGTTCTAGGGTGGGGCAATGAGGTTTTAGAATAGGCCGGCGCTGGACAGAGCAGGGCTGTGGTGGGAAGGGGGAGGGGGCTTCCTTTCCGAGGCCCCTCCCCCACCATTCCCAGCTACCTCTTCCACGTTCTCACCTCCTCCGCCATAGTCCTCCCGTCTGCTCGTGCCACGGAAGAAATAGCGTCCCTGAGATTCAACTGCGCAGGCGCCAGACACCTTCAGCCCCGTGAATGGAAACGGAGGAGAGGGGAGGGGACAGGAGAGGAACGGAGGCGGGGCCAATGAGAGAGTGGTGGGGCTGGGGAGGGAGAGGGCGGGGCCCGGAGGAGAGCCAAAGGGAAAAAAGGGAAATTTGAAATATATCATTGATGATCATCTTGAAAGAGATTACCTAGTCCAAAACTCATTTCACAAGTGAAGTAAGCGAGGCTTAGAGTGACGTTGTCCGAGGCCACGAAACCAGTGCTCTCTTCTCCTTTCCAATACTCAAAGATGCCTCTTTGAGGGGCAGCGGATGGAAGTGGAGCCAACTGGAGCCAGATCTGGAGAACGGCTTTAAAAAGCTGGTTTTGAGCTCTACTATGGTGAGTTTAGGAGGGAGAGGATGGGCGGGGGGGGAGTGCTTTGGAGGGGGTGGATTTGGGGAAGAACCTCAAGACCTAGGCTAGCAGAAAGAAATTCTATTGCACGTACTCCTTGGTCCTTCAGCCAATGGTATCCATAGGGAGGGGCGGGGTGGACCCCAAAGGGTGTGATCAGCCAATGGGAGAGTAGGAAGATAGGTTGCATCCCACAATAGCCAATCCTAGGGCTTGTCTCCAATACAAACCAACCTACCTTTATAACCCAACAGACACCCCTACCGCCCCACCCTCTCACACATACTACTAAGACTTCCATCCCCACCGCAGCCTTCCCAGCGAATCCACCCAGTCACTCAGATCATCTTGTGGCTGAAGCAGCTACCCCTCAGAAAGCAGGCTTGGCCCTCACCCCCTTTCCTTTTGAGTGGGACAGAGTGAGTCTTACAGGATGAGCAGGCTTGTGTTCTTCATCACAGATGAAGATTATATTATTTTTTCCCCAAAACCTACCCCTCTTCCAAACTTGCCTGTTACTCTCGAGGCCATCACGATCCTTCCAGTCACCCAGGTTCGAAACCTGTGTCATCCTCTAGCCAGGAGAAGTTAGAATATAGTGGACCAGATCATAAATTTAGAGCCAGAAGGAATTTTAGAGGTCACCTAGTCCAATCCCTTCCTTTTACAGATGAGGACACTGAGACCCAGAGAGGTGAAGATATTTGCCCAAACTCACACAGGGACTAAAGCTGGAATTGGAACCCAGCTCCTGGAGGCTCTTTGCACCACACCATGGTGTGGGGTGAAAAAGAGCAAGAATAGAGGTCCAGCTTGCAGGTTCCAAACTCTGGAGAATGAGGCTGATGAGCCACCATCCCAAATGATACATGCCCAAAAGACTGAAAGAAATTTGAGAGTGGGCCTGAAAAAAACTCAGTCAGTTTAGCCTCTACTTTCTGTTTCCTTTGTCTTGGGTTTCCACAGAGCCCTGTTAGTCTGGGGTTCAGATACTGGGTACTATGCTAAGTGTCTGCTGGAGGCAGACAATGGGGACAGAAGGCCTTGAGCTTAAGGTGGAAAATACAGGAAGGAATAAGGGCAATACAGGGAATATATTTCAGGCTAGACTTTTTCTTTTTGGTAATTAAACCTGTTTGCTGCTGGCATAGTTCTGCTGCAGGTTTAAAGATGTCTAGGCTGGGGAGAAGAAAAGATTCTTAGCTTGTGTTAGGTGGTGGTGAGGGGGGGAGGTAAAAAGGAAGGATAAGGGGTTCCAGAACCCCAAGGCACAATCCTAACAGTGATCTCACTGCTGGCACAGGATTCTGGAACTTGGGAACCCTGTTGGGCCCCATTTGAAAGATGTAGTAGGGAAAAGGAGAGAGCGGCTGGCGATCGGGGCCCCCCCCACACACCCTCGGAGAACAGTTCCCCTCTGCTGGTCCCAGGGTGCCATGGAGATGGAGAGCACAGCGGCCTCCACGCGGTTCCACCAGCCTCACATGGAGAGGAAAATGAGCGCGATGACCTGCGAGATCTTCAACGAGCTTAGGCTAGAGGGCAAGCTCTGTGACGTGGTCATCAAGGTCAATGGCTTTGAGTTCAATGCCCACAAGAACATCCTCTGCAGCTGCAGTTCCTACTTTAGGTATTAAACATAGAAGCCCCAATGAGCTGGAGTGAAAAAGGGAAAAGGGGACCAATCAAAGCATTCTGGGTTGTTTCTATCCCATACTCCTCTCCTGATCTGGGCTCTCTCACTCTTTGACTTATTTGTTCACTGAAGAGGCATCTAGCAGCAAGGGGAGACAAACTAGCTTCATTCTGGTTTGAGGGTGACCCCTAAACCACATTGTGACTTTCAACTCCTTCACCCCTCAATTTTCTTCCTAGGCCATCTCCCCCTGCACTAGCCACTTTATTGTCTTCCCCCCATCTTGACCCCTTGGTGAGAACCAAAGGGTTATAAATCACCAACTCCTGGGGGTCAGGGGTATCATACATACATGTTGGGTTCCCTACTTAAACCAAGATGTCAAAACCACTACTTCAGTCTCCCCAATAGAAAATTCCCTGCCCCTTCTCACACAGGGAATCAAGAGGGTAATACGATGGATGATGGAGGTTATCAAGAATTTGGGTTCAAAGGGGAAAAAGAAGAGGGAGATTCTCAGCAGAAGTTTCTATATTATTTAAGAGGGAGGGCAAAAGAAACTAGGGACAGAACACTAACGCAATCAGGCCATATGGAAAATTGTTAAATGCTTCTTCTATATTATTTCAGTCATTATAATAAGAGACCTTGATCTCTTAAATCCACCTTCCCTCTAAAAGGAAAGGAAAAGAAACAATGGGCTTTCCCTCCCTTACCCTTTTGAAATTTTAGTTGTATTGGCTTATTTTTAAAATTGTCTTCCTCTGATGTTTAATTTTCATTTAATGGGTGGAATCCAATGGGCTATGGCCATTGTTAGTTTTCTCTCTCTCCTCAAATTATCTTATATTTTCCATTCAGCATATATGTTGTGTGCCCACTGCAAACTTCTGGAGGGCAGAGATTGCTTCATTTTTGTCTTAATCCAGTGCTTAGTATGATGCCTTGCACAGGGCAGGCACTTAATAAATGCACAAGTTAGGAGGCAAAAGACCTGGATTCTAGTTCTAAGTCAGAGAAGTGCACCTTTCTAACTATAGTAAGAACTACTTAACCCTTCTAGTTTGTTTCTCCAACACTGAAATGACAATAAAATCTATGTTAGAACAGTATTGAAAGTGCTTTAAAAGAAATCCAAAGGAAGATATTTATACCCTCCTGCTCTCCTATTTTTAAAGCACCTTCCCTCTTCCTCTATGTCCTCCCTTTACCCCCATGCCATGATAAGTTTGATCTATTTATAGCAAGCTCCCATCTCATTGTTTACGTAGTATCCCAAACTTTCCCCTCATTGGAGAAAAGAGGAAGACATGGAGAGGCTGGAGAGAGATACCATTTTCTGTGGCTACTGTTGGTTTTTTTGTTTTTTCCAGAGCTTTGTTTACAAGTGGCTGGAACAACACAGAAAAGAAAGTGTACAACATTCCTGGTATTTCTCCTGATATGATGAAGTTAATTATTGAATATGCCTACACCCGGACTGTCCCCATCACCCCAGACAATGTAGAGAAGCTGCTAGCTGCAGCGGATCAGTTCAACATCATGGGCATTGTCCGGGGTTGCTGTGAGTTCCTCAAATCAGAGTTGTGTTTGGATAACTGTATCGGCATCTGCAAATTCACAGACTACTACTACTGCCCAGAGTTAAGGCAAAAGGCATACATGTTCATTCTTCACAACTTTGAGGAGATGGTCAAGGTCTCCGCAGAGTTTTTAGAGCTCTCAGTCACTGAGCTTAAGGACATCATTGAGAAAGACGAGCTCAACGTCAAGCAGGAAGATGCTGTCTTTGAAGCAATTTTAAAGTGGATTTCCCATGACCCCCAAAATAGGAAGCAACATATTTCAGTTTTGCTACCCAAGGTCAAGTTTAATTATTACTTTTAGATTTTCTTAACTACTCTCTTAATTCCTTTATTCCAGGAGTTTCCCCAAGATCTATCCAGATATACAAAATAGTTGAATGCCAGCAGTATAAATGTTGCATGATCTATATGTGATAATTTGCCCAGCACTACTTATTCTGTTGTTTATGAGAGATTTAGTTTTCCCCATGGGATGGTCATTATTTGACTGCTCTCTCTATCCTATTTTTCACTCCAGACACACATTGATATATAAACTTCATAATCCTAGAAACCTCTGCTGGAAAAAGAGGATGTGAGGTCAACACTGAAGACCCATTAAATTAAGTGCAAGTTCTTGAGTCAAAGTACTGTGCACATCAGGTCATATATTTACAGGTTGAGTTGATACTCTAAGCTATGGACGTGGGAGTCAGATAAACCTAGGTTTGAATGCTGATTCTGACCCTTGCTCTGGTCAAATAATTCAAATTCCTTAAGCTTTAGTTTATCTGTAAAATAATACTTGCATTTTCTACTTCACAGGGTTGTCACAGGGAAAGTGCTCCATAAATCCTAAAAGTGCTATATAATGAGCTATTACTATAGAAAATTTTAAGAGAGCAAATCACTAATTTTCTGGGATGGTTCTATAGTCTTGCTAAGGGCAGGAAAATTCTTGGGCCACCCAGTTCCATCTTGGCATGCAAATTTATGCCCAATTACAAAACAATTCATGACTCAGCAGGTTTAAAAAAAAAAAAACCTGTAGTGATTCAATATAAGGCATTTTTAAACATTATAGTTAGGGAGGTAGCTTTTTTGAGTATTATTGCCTCACCTAAATGGTAAATTTTCTTATTCCATTTTTTTTTTTTTTTTTTTAGGTTCGCCTGGCCCTGATGCATGCCGAGTATTTCATGAACAATGTTAAAATGAATGACTATGTGAAAGACAGTGAAGAGTGCAAGCCGGTCATTATTAATGCCCTAAAGGCCATGTATGACCTAAACATGAATGGACCCTCCAACTCTGACTTCACCAACCCCCTCACCCGGCCCCGTCTGCCCTATGCCATCTTGTTTGCAATTGGTGGCTGGAGTGGTGGGAGCCCCACCAATGCCATTGAAGCATATGATGCCCGGGCAGACAGGTGGGTGAACGTCACTTGTGAGGAGGAGAGCCCTCGTGCCTACCATGGGGCAGCATACTTGAAAGGCTATGTTTATATCATTGGCGGGTTCGACAGCGTGGACTATTTCAACAGTGTCAAGCGATTTGACCCAGTCAAGAAAACTTGGCACCAAGTTGCCCCAATGCACTCAAGACGTTGCTATGTCAGTGTGACTGTCCTCAGCAACTTCATTTATGCCATGGGGGGATTTGATGGCTATGTGCGTCTCAACACGGCTGAACGGTATGAGCCAGAGACTAATCAATGGACCCTCATCGCCCCCATGCACGAACAGAGAAGTGATGCAAGTGCCACAACCCTGTATGGAAAGGTAAAGAACCGGGGTGTGTGGAATCTTTTCCTGCTATCCCACAGGCTTGACAACAAAGACAAAACCTTGATATTAAAACTGGCCTTTCTAGCCCAAACTTTACTGCCCAAACTCCCTTTATCCTGATGGGGAACAGAAAATATGGCTATAACATGCTCTAATGGTTTAATTAACAATTATCTTTTTTTATTAAATTTTTCAGTACTGACTGCACACAAAGCAATATAGAAGCTTTCTGCAGTCTGGCAATGGTGTCAAGGGTCAGTGAAATTGTAAAAAGGTGAGAAGTGGGATGAATAAAAACAGGGGCTAGGTAATTCATACACAGTCTAGATGCTCAGCCCCTGAAAAAGAGTGGACTAGTATGTTAAAAAATATTAATGGAGTAAAATACAATAACTTTCAGTAAATAGAAGTAAATCAGCTGGCTATAGAAGGCTTATGCCTTTTCCCAAAAACTAATTGGAATAGCACTTAATATTTTGTTCCTCAATATGAAAACATTTCTGACCCATTTTTATTTTATATTTTAGAGATTTTGTATATTCCTCTCAGCACTTTAATTGAGTACTGACATATAACAAGCCTCAATAAAGTTATTTAAATAGTACAAAAACAAAACTAACAACGCAAACCTTGGCACTGAAACTTTGGCATTATCCCAGTGAAATGGGTTTAAAGTGCCTGTGGAGAAAAGCTCAGTGTGGAAAAGGAAAAAGAAGAAATTAACTATGCAGGAACCCAAGTTGGATGAAAAACAAGACAAATAGAATGGGTAATAAAAATTAATTTATGCCTTAACTTCCCATTGGAATTGAAAGACTCTAGAATAAGCTACACCATGAGAAATCGTGTACTCGGGGAATATTTAAGCACAGACTTATTTTCTCTCAGTGGGATGACTTAAGTGAATTCTTGCCCCACAAGTAAGGACATGGGTGAGCTGATGTTGAAGCCCAGGATTTTAAAATGTACAGCATTGTCTTCATGGTAGAGTATTCTTTACTCCAAATGACTATAATCGTCACTACAGGTAATTCTGTTTAAATAGGTCTACATATGTGGTGGATTTAACGGAAATGAATGCCTGTTTACAGCAGAAGTATACAATACTGAGAGTAATCAGTGGACTGTCATAGCACCCATGAGAAGCAGAAGGAGCGGAATAGGAGTAATAGCTTATGGAGAACACGTATATGCGGTAAGAAGACAACTTGGTTAGTCTATCAACAACCATGTTAAGTTTAGAATCTAGCCCCACATTTTCTGTCATTAAAATGACCTAGCCTCGCAAGCTGGTTCTTAATCAAAGGGAAATATTCTACTAGAAGGTAATGGAGGCAGATGAATAATCAATAGGACAGGAGTGGCTAAGTCTATGTGAAATAAGCCACTCTTTTCCAGCTCTTTTAAAAAACAGAAGCAATGGTTACCAACCATTATTTCCTTGCTTGTCTACAGGTAGGCGGCTTTGATGGAGCTAATCGACTTAGGAGTGCAGAAGCCTACAGCCCTGTGGCCAACACATGGCGCACAATCCCCACCATGTTTAATCCTCGTAGCAATTTTGGCATCGAAGTGGTGGATGACCTCTTATTTGTGGTGGGGGGTTTCAATGGCTTCACCACTACATTTAATGTTGAGTGCTATGATGAAAAGACTGATGAATGGTATGATGCTCATGACATGAGTATATACCGCAGTGCTCTGAGCTGCTGTGTGGTACCAGGGCTAGCCAATGTCGGGGAATATGCAGCTAGACGGGACAACTTCACAGGATTAGCACTGCGAGATGAAGTAAAGTATTCTGCTTCGACAAGTACCCTACCTGTATGAGCCTCTTCATTTAGCTAATAAAAAGTCTAAGCAATAAGTATTAATTCTTTTTTTAAATAAATGCAGTGCTTAAACTTGGAAGAGTATTGGAAAATGTTCCACTTGAGGGAGCCAGGGGTAGGGATGAAGGGGATGGGAGGGGAAAGGGCAATTATATTTAGCAATTTACACCAGAAAACGCAGTATGAAACAGACCTAAAGAAATAAGTTTATTTAATTAAAACAGTTACATTGAAACAATTAGTGGGATAGCTTAACATAGAATAACAGATATTATTTTACAATATTCAGTCTCATATAGCCTTAAACACTATGTAATTCTAACTAAAAGGGAGAGGTCATTTAAAAAAAAAAAAATCTCTGCAATACAATAGGGGACATCAATACTGTGAAGTCCAAGAAATTAACCTTATCTATTCATAAATGTCAACAAGCCCTAGGTACACAGATCAGTATGAGACTATTTAAACATCTAACAAGGTATACTTTTTAAATATGTATGTAACAAAATAGGATTAAGTTCTGTATAAGACTACTGTGGTATTCATACTTTCACTTAAGTTGTTTATATTAGATGAACTCACTATAGCCAAAAAAAAAATAATAATAATAATAACTTCAAAACTAAGGTACTACACAAAGGCATTCTCAACAAAGTGCAATAATCGTGGATATCAAATTGAATCTTCCACAGCAAAGTAATAATCACTATGTATTCTAAAGTGGTTTAACTGTATCATATTACTTACTGTACAATAGCTCTGTGTCCAGACCCATGGTCTGCAGTAAGCATTACATAGTGGTAAAGACAAATTTCTAGAAGTAATCATTGGTAACTGACAAAAAAAGTTTGTTTTTTACATACCTACAAAGCACCAAAATAGGAGTGTTCACAAGAGTTTAACAGAGTACTGTGTCAAAAAGCTTGATGTGTTAACAAAAAGTGTAAACAGACTCTCAAATACCCAAGAATAAAAAAAAAAGCAAAAACTATAGCACCCCACAAGCACCATTTAGTCTAGAATAGGCAGAGATCACACCTTGCTTCATAATCTCTTTACACTTTAAAATACACATGAAGCACATTTTGGTGATATAGTTTACAAGCAGCTTTTTCTGTTACAAATGTGGCTAACCTCACATTTAGTGAGCTAAATTTAGGGACAGCACAAAGAAAATTTAAGTCCCTTTAGTTAAGCCTATTTAGACAAAAGCATCTATGAAGTTCACAAGCTGACCACTGTGCCTAACAAAACTTCTTATGTGACATTACTATTAGAGAACCAAAACAATATTTGGAGTGTTCTAGATACACAGTTACATGTTAGTCAAGACAAACATGGAGGAAAAAGTGCTCTGGAAACCACTGTTTCACAAACAGAATAGGTTTAAAACCCTTCAATATCAATTTTATTTTTCTAATCCCAAACTTCTACCCTATCTAGTCAAACTAGGTTTTTTTTGTCCAACAAATGCCATACAAACCTAGCTGATCAACCAAAAAACCCTTCAGATCAATAAAGCTTTAAAAGTATTGAGCAAAAGGTTTCATTTGGCAGAATAAAAAAATCAGCATAAGTTGATTATTTTGTTGAAATGCATAACACTCACCATGCACAATGAGTAACTGCAAGTGAGAATGTGTCACACACTAAGCTCATGGCTGACATTCACAAGACAAATTACTACAAATTTGTTAACTTTGCTTTTTAATCATAACCTAGAAGAAACATGCAATTATAAATGACCTCACAAAAGATAGTCATTAACTTTTGGCATAATTAGCCAAAATGCTTGGCTTCACTTTACTGAGTATTTAATTTTAGGTGCTTAATCAACAAACATGAAATCTATTACATTTCAGTAAAAATATAGGAAGTAAGAACATTCTTTTTACCCACTATCATATCAGTTCTTAATCATCTTGTCTATTGCATTTCAAAATGAATTTGGTAAATTTCTTTTAATCTAATATTTCTGAATGTCAGCCTTGAACAGATATAAGGGAATTTGGTTTCTCTCTTAACTGGTTAGTCACAATATTCAGCAACACAAACTAATATCAAAAATAACAAATGTGATTTCAAATCTGAATATTAGAAGCTAAATGCAAGAGTCAGGAAAACCTGCACACACCATGCAAATGAAGGACTTACCCTTCCTTTTAGCCGGGGCCTAGGCTGCCTACCTGCTAAATTGGAAAATGACAGTTTTAATTCAAATGAAAAATTTTTGTTACAAGAACTAGAATCCTAATTTTTAAAACATTATTTAAATGTGGATGACATTCTTCCTTACAAGTAATCCTATGATTTTTTTTGCAAGGCTTGAAATAAATTGGTCACTCCAATATCACAAGTAAAAGGCCTATACCTTTCTAAAGAAGTTAGCAGGAAGAAAGAAAAAATAATTTGAATTTTTAAAAATCAAGTAAAAAGAACTTAGTAATAAGCTAGGTCTTGTCTTAAACATTCAACAAGAGTTAGAGACTTTATCACAGCAGACACCTTCCACAGACCAAGCCAAATTAATTTAATTGTAGTTTATCAGAATGCATGCTATTTTTTACAAGTCTATAGTCTTCCCCAAAATCATTACATAAACATTATGTTTAAATTACATTTATATTTATGTTTAACTTAAATCAGATTTGATTTCAATCACCCAAATCTGGAAACTGCTTTTAAATGTAAAATAACTGTATACCCCAAATTTCTAGCTGTGCTCTTTTCTTTTGACATTTAAATATTCACGTACCTAAGTAAAGATAACTGTTTTTACTGAACCATATGGTGTACTGGAAAAACACTGCAATTGATGGTAAACTTGTATAAGGTGTTATTGGCTAACAACCGTCTTTTTGGCAGCTTTTGACTTCATGGATCACTGATGATCTGAAATGTAGACTACGAAACTGCAGTCTTCCAGACCCAAAAATGACATTCTCTGAGAAGAAAGAGTGCACTGGATCACTGACTTAACCACTAGCCTGATACCACAATGGAAACTAAACCTGTTCTATTAATCAGTAAGAGACCAACCTGAGTACTATTCTGCATAAAGGGAGTTTTATTTTAGAGAATAAAATAGTGAATAAAAAAAATTTTTTAAAGACAGGAAAAGTAAAGAAAGTAATAAAGAAAATTTTTAAATGAGCTACAGTGACAATTTCAAAAGGTCAAAAATTACGTACTCAAATTTGGTATTTTAGGCTCAAATAACATTTTCTCTCAATCTGTGGCAACAGGTTAAATGAAGATTAGAAAAGTTGGGCACAGGTTAAGGCCTTACTTTAATTATAGTTTAAAATTTTACTTCCCATTTAAAGAAAAAAAATACAGTATATGCCTCTTAAAAAAGAATGATTTGGGGAGAAAAAACACATTATAATTAGCACAACAGAGAATCAAAATTGAAGGCATTATGTGTTGATTGTCACAGGCGTATTTACATTATCAAACTTTCTCTAAACTACGGCTTGCAACCTCAGAAAATGTTAAGTTCTTCAACTTTTCAAATGCCTTTGATTTTGAGTGTCATGCAATATTTTTTCAGTTTATACCAACTTGTATTCTTTCCAAAGAAATCTACTCCATGTATAGAGCATTCTCTGTATGTACATAACTAAGAAAACAGAATAACTTTTTCCCAACTGCTTTCACTAAATTAGAGTGAATTTAAGTCGATGATAGTTGCCAAATTTTAAAAGTTCAAAAAAAAAAAAATGTATTTTATATATGTGTGAATTTTTTACCAATAACCCCTATTATAAGTAAACATGGTAGTGTTGATACATATAAAGTATCTGCCATAGAAACATCCTGAAGTTATCTCACTGAAAAATTGTGCTTTCCCTTTAAATTTCAGTCTGCCTAACTATTGCACATGCTTCCTCCATAAGAGAACTAAGTGCATAGACACCAATCTTCCCTTCAAATTTAACCATGCAGGAAAAGATTAAAAGTAACATAAGAAAAGTGCAAATAAAATTGGTGCTTAAAAGCACATTCAACTGTAAGTCCTTAAGACAAAGGAACTTGGGATGTAGAAAATAGTCAAATGATGACATTTGATTTTCCTCACCACAGTAAAATCTCTCCTAAGATCTTATTTGACCTGGCTTCTCTATGATTTCAAGAAGGAAAACTATCCAAAATGCTCACATTACTTCTCTATTGTCTTTGAGTTTCCCATTCTTCGGTATTTATAAGTACAATTTATATGGGATAAAACAATCTACCAATTCAGATACAAATCTGAGTTGCCAACATACTACTTTTTTTCAAGTAATATGTTAAGACTGTATGTGTTTAGCTTCATTGAGATAGGTGTTACTGTGTACAGGAACCAAGATCTAGCATTCAATCTGAGAGCGTGGCATCCTCCGCAAACTTAGTGCATGTCGATGTATTTCTTGCATCTGTCGTATTCTGTCCTTCTGCCACATTAAATTCTGGGGCATGGGGTATCTCTGGCTACCATGCAGGCACCTGTAGGGGATTCTCACATGGCAAGCAGTTGCCCTACAACGTGGTTGTGGCATGGGAGGAAGGAGCATCCACCGCTTTCTCTCAGCACAATAACGATAGGCTTCTTTTCGATATTGCTTGTCAATATCATCACTATTTTTCCAGCCCCCAATGATGAAAACATCATCTTTGTAATAGCAAATTGCTGCTCCTTCTATGCTAAGGACTTCTGGAGGTAAGCTTTCAAGGATCTCATCAGATACTCGGCCAGAGATTTTTCTCTTTGCCTCTTCATTATCCAGAGGATAACTCTTTGGACAGCATGAGGCTGTGTGGTAGAAGTTTGTACTGGCCACAGACATTTGGAAAAAGCAGTAATTGTCAATAAGTGGCAAGGAATCCACATCTTGCCACTGCCGTGTCTCTGTGTCATAGCGGGTAATAATGGCCCTTAATCCATCTTCACTGTCACTGTCCACAGGAGTACGGGCAGCAATGTATACAAATCTTTCTTCTATAGTGACTGCTTTGACATCACGAAGAATCTTTGGTGCTGACTCCAAGTTGTGCCATTTATCTTGGTCAGGATTATATACAGTTACATCTTTAAAACCAGGACTAAAGTTGCCATGTCCTCCAATACTATACAGTTTTCCCTTTACTTCTGTGAGGCCAAAAGAATGTTTTCTTGTCATTAAATTACAAACTTGTTCCCACATATTTCTATTTGGATTATATCTTTCCACTGTTTTGGCAAATCCAGGTTCCATTGACCCAGCAACATATATGTAAGATTCTGTCACTGCAACAGCATGTCCGTCCAAGTGATTATGAATATGTGGCAAGTTTACCCATCTGTCTTCATCAATAAAATATCCCACACACTCACTTAAGTAGTCCCCTCCTTCTGACACACCACCAATCACCATAATCACATCCATATTCTGCCCATACCTTGGCAGTAATCCAACAGGCGACACTGAATGCTGCAGATTACCAGATTGTAAATTCTCTGCTCTTAGAGCATGGCTTTCCACAGCTTCAGAGACTAACTTGACACAAGCTTCACTAATGGATACCAGCCTTTCTGATTTTACATGCCGTGTAAGATAAGTAGGTTTCATCTGTGATAATCTAAGCAATTTAAAAAGTTCTTCAAAATATCGCTCCCTTTCTTCAGCATTTCTTTGAACCCACTTCAAAACTGTTTCAAAGAGAACCTCTTCTGAATCAACTGTAATTTCCAAGTCTGAAAGCCAGTCTCGAATGAGATGAAAAGGTAAAGTGTAGAATTCTTCATCCTGAATCACTTTATAGAAATTCCTCCTTATCATATCTGCAGCTTTCAGAGCAAGTTGACTCAGGGTGTACATATGGGCTAAACTATGGATAGCCACACAATTTGAGAGATTCAGTTTTTTCTTGAGAAATTCTCCACAAAATTCTTTTAAACGAATCAGTAAGAACCTAAAGTCAAGCACAGACAAAAGGAATGATTCAAGTTAATATTAGCATCTGTACAACATGAAATTTTTTGTCTATTTCAAGCTAATTTGGTCCAAAGTTAGTTCAATTCTGGGGTCATGAAAAGATCATAAAATAACAGAAAGCATGGTCTGAGATTAGTAAAAATATTGCAACTCAAAACATTAAGTACCTTCCAAACACTGTTTAGAACCTGAGGGATACAAAGATGAAAGATATAAACCTTCTCCTTCAGTAACTTGAAATCTAATAGGTATATAAACAATGATGATACAAGTTAGACTGTAATAAGTACACAGGAAAGGGGCAGAAAAAGTGGTTTTTTGTGTGTGGGATATATGGCAATGGAGAAATGATTCCTTGGTAAATGCTTATTCCTGTATTTATCATTTAATATATACATTATTTAGCTTCTAAACAACAAATTTATTATATTATAAAATAGAACTGAGTGCAGTGGAGCACATTATGCCTTCCTGCTAAGAGCCAGTGGATCCCTTGAATTTAAGAGTTCTGAACTGCATTAGGGCAGCAAGTATGGCATCAAAAAGTAATGCTAAGAAAAAAGGCCAGCAGGCTACCTAAAGAGGGAGAAACAAGCATATAATGGAAAAAATGGAATAATTTCATGCCTATCAATGATGTTAGTGGCCACTGCAGTGCCACCGTCCTCTCCCAAATAAAAATATACATAGATGTTCCAAAAGTCTTAATGCCAGTTACATTAAGACTTTTGTAGTATCTAATTCACAAACCTGTTCTGAATCTCAAATGGCAAAAGGGATGCAAGTCTTGCATATCATAAAGTACTATACAAATATAAGTTATATCCACAAATCTAAAGGAAAAACAGATTCAATGTTATCTAAGATAAGAATTTTTATCCTAGAGCCCATGAGAAATTTTTTAAAAGTCCATGAACTTGGTCAGGGAAAAAAATTACAACTTCATTTTTACTAAGCTTTAAACTGAATTTCAGCACTTTAATTATTTAAAAACATTCTGAGGAAGCCATAATCTTTAACAGGTTGCCAAAGAGATCTAATCAGCCGGTCTTAAAAATGGTTAAAAATCATTTACTCACGAAACTCAGAAGAGGCTTTCGGAAGAAACAAAATCAGAGCTAACCCTTTGAAGAAAATGAAAATTTTCAAGAGAGGAAAAACACCGGAGGGTAAGGAAAGTCTGACGGAAGACACGATCCATGTATATTTGAGCAAAACCTCCTCCTAAAGGTTAATGCAGTAGAACATGCACTTGAGAACAGGGGCTTTTCATCTTTGTATTCCACATGCCTACGGGTCAGTTTGGGTCACTAAAGAGCAAAGCCTGCTTTGGGACCAGAGAGATCTAGGGCACAGACTGGCTACGAGAGGAAAAATAAAGTCACTTGGGCGCTCAGTACTCCAGGGCTAAGCAAGTCAAAGACTACAATTGCAGACTGGAGGCAGACACACACAAGGGAAGCACTTTCTTTCCCATCAGTTCCACACCTTCGGCCTCCTCTTCCCCCTCCCCCCCTCGAGCTCCTCTCGCCCTTTCTCAGGTCTCCCCCTCCCTTCCCCATTCCCCCTCACCTTTTCTCCCCCCCTCCCCTCGGTCCCTCGGCCTCTGCCCTCACCTGTCGGCCAGCTCTAGAACCTCGTGGACGCTGCCGGTGCTGACGCGAATGCGGCCGGTGTACATGTACTCGATGACGGCCTCCACCGTGTCAGGCTCGGGCCCGGGCTCCGAGCTCCACTTACGCATCTCGACGCGGCCCGAGCGGGACTCGGAGAACTGGCCTGAGAGCAGGGGCGTGAAGTACTCGGTGGCGGCGGCCAGCACGGAGCGGTGGGCGCGGAACTCGCGGCCGCCGGCGCCGCCGAAGCACAGCGTGATGTCGCAGAAGAGGCCCTGGCGCCGCTGCTCGTTCTGCCGCCACGACAGCTCCGAGCAGTGCGTGCTGCACTCGAAGTCCTCCGACTCCGGGCCTGGCTCCCCGCCGACCACCTCCGCCATGGAGGCGAGCCCGGCCCCGAGCCCGGCCCCGAGCCCGGCCCCGAGCCCGGCCTCCGCAGCCACGCTGCCGCTGATGCCCATGCCTTCCACTCCCAGCCCCACGGGCCCAGCGACAGCCGGTTCCACCCCTTCCATCTCCACCACCTGAAGGGAAGCAGCAGCAGACGCAGCCATGTTGCAGCCGGTCCGCCGTTCGCTTCTAGTACGGTTCCTGCGCAACGCGCGAAGGCAACTGGGAGAACTCAGCCGGGAGCCCTGCGAATGCGCACTAGACTCCGGAGAAGGAGAAGCGGAGTTCGGAAGTCTGGGCCGAGACAGCAGATTGCGCATGTGCGAGGATAGAGGATTAAGCCGAGCCACGAGTAAGAAAGAAGCCTAGGCCCGAGAGTTTGGCGAGCTCGCGCCCTTACCTCGGGTAGAGACTGTTAGACGGTTAGGCGGGGTGCTGGGAGGGCTCGCGCATGTGCTCTGCGCTCTTTTCGCTGGCGAAAAGGAGAAATTCTGAAGCCTGGGCGGGGAAAGTCGAGTGCGCATGGGCAGGGATAACGGATTGAGATGGCTTCCAGTAGGAAAGAAGCCGAGGTTGCAGAGGCTGGCTCACGCCCCACCTAAAAATTGAGACTGTTAGATGGAGTGGGGCGAGTTGTTGCGCATGCGCCTTGCTAATTCCATCAATCTCTTGCTCCCTTGTACTCCAAAGTGGGGGTGGCTTGTTTCTTCTGACTCTGGCCTACCTGCATCTACCGATATGCCTGTAATAGCTTAAAGCTCTTTAAAGAGGACCACTTGATCCTCTATGATCTATCGAGGACCGCATTACCCCTATTTTGAAGAGAAAACAGGCTGGATGGAGTGACTTGACCAGTCATCCAACCCATCAGGATGTCAGAGATAGGTCCAGAGAAGGGCTCGGGTGGTCTGCGGCCAATGTGGACCTTTTTCCCAAAACACAGTAGCTAGAGCAGCTCTGAGCCCCAGACCCCCGCCCCCGAGTCTTACTCCCCCCCCCCCCCAAGCCTTAGAAAGGATATCCTTCGGGAGTGCTCTCTCCTCACAGAAGTGGCAGGGCCTGCTGCTCAGATCATGGAAGCCGGACTACATTCAGAAACGGCTCTTCGCCCTCCGCCAGCTTAGTAACCTCCGACCGGAAAGCATTCCCATTCTGTCGTGGCTCCTCCACAATGCTAGGGTCGTGAGAACAGCCGGCGGCCGGCCTAAGCAGAGTTTCTGGGGCCTCGGGATGTCCATGCGGAAAATGGTCATCTTCACCCCAATGCCTTCAGCTCATGGGGCGCAGTTTTCCCGTCCCCAGCTTGTTTGTAATCCGTTAGACTAAGCGCTCCTTGAGAGCGGGCCATTGGCTTTCCCTACATCCCCAGCTCTTAGCACAGGCCCGGTAGGGAGCAGGTACTTCGTGCACGCTGGACTGCCGGCCAGTGGTCATGCTGTGAGCAAACGGGCGCGTCTGCTCGGAGCTCTGGCTTCTCAAGGCCCCATAAGGGCTGTAGACCCAATCAAGCTGGGAAGAAAGCGTGGCTCACTGACTTAAGGACAAGACTTTAGGCCCGCTGGGATTTGCTTACTGAACGTGTGAAGCTGAATTTTCCTCCTCATTTTAACCAGTTACTTTGTGAGAAGGGAAATTCCTTTCCCCTCCCTCCCTTACCTTTATAAACACTTCTCATTTAATCAATCAACCAAAAGATTGTGGGGGAAAGTCAGGTTTGTGGGGATAAATACCGCGTCATATTAGTTCATGAATGAAAGAAAAGTGCTTCCCACTAGGGTGGTGCTTTCGAAGCCCGGAGTTCGTATTTGTGAGGGAGTACTTTTGGAGACTAGTTTTTTAAGTGTTCTTAAAGCAGCACTTTAGTTAATAACCCTTTCTACTCAAGAGTGATTAACTGAATTGTTTGTCAATAGATAATCCAGGGGGGAAGAGGGAATTCCGGAGACCCTGGGCCTTAGGCATTGCAAAGTTACCCTTGACCCTAAAAGGAGATGGAGCGAGTTGGCTTGAGCTCTAGGGTCTCCTCGGTGAAAAAAAAGTGTTGAAGATTTGATGAGTTTACAAGATCCATACAAACCTGTTCTTGTCAGAGGATAATGCAAAAACAAAAACAAAAACTGGAAATGCAAGGCGTTTGTTTACTTTTTTTCCATAAAAAGCCAACACTCATTCTGTCTGGATGAAGTCCTGGATAGATAGATGGGTATTAGCAGAGAAAGCCTGAATCATTGTAAACAATCTAGAAACCCAGTTACTCTCTGAGGCAGGCAGGGAGGAGCATGGGTAGGATCATTTCAGCCTTAAATGGGCCTTTTGTTTTGATTCCAGCCCACTTCAAGCAGAGGTTAGTAACTCCACAATTACTTTATTCACTCAGAAAGCCAAGTGATGAGGTCAAACCCCTGAAGTTATATTTCCCCTATAAAAGATCTTCTCATATTTGTAACTTTGCCCAAAAGGCTATCAAAGTGTGCATACCCTTTGATCCAACAGTGTCACTATTGGGTCTGTGGTCCCAAAGAGATCATAAAAAAAAGAGAAAAGGACGCATATGTGTGAAAAAAAGTTCAGTGTAACAGTTTTTATGTTTTTTGTTTTGTTTTGTAGTGACAAGGAACTGGAAATTGAATGAATGCCCTTCGGTTGGGGAATATCTGAATAAGTTATGATAGATGATTGTAATGAAATATTATTTTTCTATAAGAAATGATCAGCAGAATGATTTCAGAAAGGCCTGTAAAGACTTACATGAACTGGCACTAAGTGAATTGAGTAGAACCAGGAGATCATTGTGCACAATAACAGTAAGATTATGTGATGATTAACTGGGACAGATTAAGGTCCTCTCAGCAATATAGTGATCTGAGGCAAATCCAATAGACTCGGGATGAAAAATGCCATCTGCATCTTGAGAAAGAACTTCAGAAACTGAAAGTAGATCAAAGCATACTATTTTCACCTTTTTTTGGTGGTTTTTTTCTTTCCCGTGGCTTTTCCCCTTTGTTTCGATTTTTTCTTTCACAGCATGACTAATGTGGAAATATGTTTAAGATGATTTTATGTGTATAACTCTATTAGAATTTGTCAAAACAAAATTATGGAAACATTTAGCAAGATCCAAACTCCCCACATCCTGTTTACAAGGACCCAAGCTCCCTGCACCTGGTTGGATGGGCAATACCATCTTGTATTTCTGCCTCCTGCAATCAGCTGCCCAAGCAGGAATTAACAAAAGCCCTGCTAGGGCCTATTCCAGTGGCCTGGTACCAGAAGAATCTGACTACACCCTGTAACCTCAACATTGTTATTCTTAACCTGACAACAGTAGCTCCACTGTTATTTGAAAAAATGTTATTTGAGTCGTTCGGTTCATAAATCATTCTGTTCATATCATACAATTCTCTTCTATTTTTGTTTTTGCCCTGAATTCATATCAAATACCCTCCAAACTGGGACTTTTGGCTCATGGGTTATTTTTTTTTAAGCTTTTTATTTTCAAAACATGCATGGATAATATTCAACATTCACCCTTATAAAACCTTATGTTCCAAAAATTTCCCTTTTCTCCCCATGCCTTACCCTAGATGGCAAATAATCCTATATAGTTAAATATGGGCAATTTTTACACACACACACACACACACACACACACACACACATTTCCACAAATATGCTGCGCAAGAAAAATCAAGTCAAAAAGGAAAAAAAATGAGAAAGGAAATAAAATGCAAGTAAACAACAGAAAGAGTGAAAATACTATGTTATTGATGAGGAGTAAACTGAGGTTCTAAACCGAGATGGATCAGTTCCTTTTCTCTCTCTCCTTCCTTCCCCAAAGTAACCAAGGGCGGGGTCGGCAGCAAATGAATTTGCTACTTAATGCTGTATGGAAACATAGTCTTTATTGATTAGAATGGAAACACCAGAGCCGGTGGGCAAAATGGCTGCATGGTACAAGGCCAATTTTGCAAAGAATAGATTTTTGAGGACTCTGTTTTACACAAGAGCACAATCATTCAGATGCAGTGATGTAAGGAGAGTGATGTAAATAAGATAAGGATTCTCTTATCTTTTGGGGACAGACAGAAGTCTCTTCCCGAAAAGGAATTTCCTGCTGGCATTTGGTCTATCTGAGCAGATTAGAATGGGGGCTGTAAAACCCTGGCCAGCTCAGCTAGCCCAAACTAGTTTGACCAGATCTTGTATCAAAGGTCCAAGTCCCAAAGGAAGTTGGAGATCAAACAAGGAATATCAAGGGGCTACCGCCCCCAACATTATGATTCACATGAAGTCCTCACCGTCCTCTCTCTGGGTGCAGATGGTTCTCTTCATCACAAGACCATTGGAACTGGCCTCAATCATCTCATTTTTGAAGACAGCCTCGACCATCAGAACTAATTATCATATAATATTGCTGTTGCTGTATATAATGATCTCCTGGTTCTGCTCATTTCGCTTAGCAGGCCTTTCTGAAATCATCCTGCAGATCATTTTTTTTATAGGACAATAATATTCCATATCTTTCATATATCATAACTTATTCAGCCATTCTCCAACTGATGGGCATCCACTCAGTTGACAGTTTCTGGCCACTACGAAAAGGGCTGCCACAAATATTTTTGCACATGTGTGTCCCTTACCCTCCTTTAAGATCTCTTTGGAATATAAACCCAATAGAAACACTGTTGGATCAAAGAGTATACACATTTTGATAGCCCTTTGGGCATAGTTTCAAATTGCTTTCCAGAATGGTTGAATCAGTTCACAGCTCCACCAACAATGTATTAGTGATGCTTTTTGAGTGGTCTAGGTCCCTGGTGGTCTAGAGATTAGTGGCTTTAAGAGAGTTATCAAGAATTCCCATTAAATTGGCTGCAGGTTCTGGGAGTGAAAGAATTCACTCCTGAATATTAGTTGCAAAATGAAAGTTTATTGTTAGATAGAAATCAGTTTAACCAGAGATTTCTATAGTGGGAGATGTATGGAAAATAGTTTTGCACTGAAAATGCAGTTCTCAGTGGACAGAAAGTCCGGCAGTTAAGTCAGCTGCCAAAGTCCATCTGCAAAGACCTTAGTTGATGGAAGCCCATTATATTGGTTGTCTTGTTGGGGGTTGGGAAACCCGAGCAGATCAGCACCAGTGGGGGCTGGTCAATCCAAGCAAGTCAGAATGGGGGCTGGGAAAAGCCCGGATCTCCTATTGGAATTCAAAGGGATATTTTTGACCAGGAATCAAAGACTCTGCCATCCTGGACTGGGGAGGATATGCCTCAGCTAGGAGAGGCTAGGAATCTGAAAGGAATCACAGATCAATAGGAAATAGTTTCTTAAAGGGACCCTAACCCTCTTCATTCCCCCCACAAGCAGTTAAAACTTAAATTCATTTAAGGGAAAAAGGACTTGGGGCAGGGTCCCTTATTGAGGCAGAGTTGAAGGAGATTATCTCCTTCAAGGATTTTCAGAATTTTGGGGTCCACTCTTCCTTCCCCCCTCAAGGGGCAATGATCTCTTCTTCATGTAACTGCTTTAAGCTGGCAAGGGTCGTAGAGATTTTGGGGGTTCATGCCAGGAGGTGAGGCGTGAGGTCTGGGGATGGCAGCAGGGCATCTAAGGGGTATTTGTCCTGGTCAGTCATCCCCAATCAGCCGTGCCATGTTCTAATGGCTGAAGGGCAGTTGAAAATTCAAAGTTTGAAGCCTAGAGAAAACAGATCTCAGGAGCAGATTAAAATTCAGGTATCATCCAGGGTTGAGATGGTGACATTCAGGAATGAGGCCTTTGGCAGGAAATGCTAAAGGTCTCTTCTGTGCGCTGCCTGTAAGAATGCTTATGGCCCATCCAAAAATATCAAATGCCAAAGAAAAAATGCTAGGAGCAAAAAGTTTAGCCCTTTCATTCCAATTTCCAGGAAAGCTAGTTTCTCCTGGGGTTGGGTCAGAGTGGCAGGGATTAAGGGGTAGGCAGGAGGCCTTGATATCTATTAGGTTTAATAAGCCACTGATGTCCATAGGCTTTAAAAAAAAAATGCTCTGAATCCCTAGGGTTAATGGCTATCCCAGGATTACCAGGATTAATTTTTAGACCTTTTTGATTAGTAGGCTTTTGATTAAAAAACAGCTACTGATCTGTTTGTGAGGCAGGGTCAAGGGATGGGCATGTCCCCACTTGTCAGGGCTGCATATGAAGATAAGAATGGAGTTCAAGCTTTTAGAAATCTCTTAACTGGCTGCTTTTTTTTCTTTTTCTTTTTTTTTTAATAGAGAGTTGGTTCCTCAATCTTACCAGAAAAATCACCAAAATGGTTAAGCAAAGATCCTGTGCCTTCCCCTCTACTATCCACTCCTTATGGGGAGGGGCAGAAGGGGCCAGAGGGAGTGCAAAATAGCAGCACTGCCTACCCAGCTTACCAGCCCCAAGATATTTGGGGTATCCTGGTGAATAAGAGGGGAAACAGGGCCAAACCCCAAATTCCTACCAGAGAGCAGGATGCTGGGGGAGCCAGTTTAACCCCTGTGATGTTCCCTGATGTGGTGGAAAGGCAGTACCTCCAGTACTGCTCCTGCTTGAACTCAGGACAGGGACTGAGGTCTCCTCAGACAGTTTCCTTGGCACATACAGCATTAACTTTTGGGGTTCCCAGCCTAAGTCCGGGAAGGATTTTGCATTAACAAAGCACTTTCACTCTTGAGTGTCTTTTCAGGAGGCAGAAGTTGTCCGAGAATAAAAGAGGTGAGAATCTCAGGTTTTTTAGTTCATGTGAGAGAGTTAAAAGAAAACCAACAGCTGTTTGCTCAAAATGGGCTCCTCCAGTTTTGAGTTTAGTATATTGGCCTTGGACCCCTGAAAAAGTTGGGGGGTGGGTCCCAAGTCTGTCATTAGGCTGGGAGTTTTTTCAGCTTTGAAAGAAACAATTCTGCTGGGTGTATTTCAGCAAGCTGCTTTTGCCTGAGGGCAGAAGTGTTAGTCCCAGGATTTGAAAGAAAAAAGCACTTTTAAAAGCACACCTTTTAAGATGGAAAGAAGGCTCCTTTCAAGGGCTCCAGAGTGTTGGTGAGTGGAGGGAGATTGAAATTCAGTTAACTAGTCGGAGTTCAAGTTATGAGGCTGAGGTATTTTTTCCAAGCCTGTGAAGAGCAAGTTAGCAACCTGGAGGCTTTGGAATCAGCTGGAGTCAGGATAAGCAAAAGTCCTCGGTCTTTATTCTTGGTCTTTAGGAGTAGAAGTGAAGGGGATGGACACAGGACCACCCTTCTCTCCATCTACCACCAAAATGACCCTGGCTTGTCTTTACTCCACTTCCTAATCCCCCCCACAATTCTCTATATATACCAAAAGATCCAACCAGGACAAAATAGTGGGAAGGGTCATTTTCCAAGCATATTCTCATAGATTATTGTGCAATCAGTAATTAGCCTTAAGTGCATTGACTCAAGAGTTTCAGCCCTTTACCTCTCCCCCTTTCTTTTGTTTTAGAACACTGGTGGTCACGCCATTCCTGACTTCTCAGGGAGGTAGAACCCCAAAAAGGAGGTGATCACGCCTTCCTAGACTTCTCAGGAAGGGAGGTGAAAACACCAAAAAGGAGGTGATCACAACCTCCCTGATTTCTTAGGAAGGGAGATGAAAAACACCAAAGGGAATTGGGGAGTCAAGCCAGACTTGAGGGGTTTCTGGGGCTGAAGGGTCTTATTAGAAACAGGTATGCACAAACCCATCAGCATGGGAGGTATTACACAAGCACATAGCAAATAATGCACAGGCTATATTAGTGATGACTCTCCCCACAGCCAGTGAAGGCTCAATGTGGTGTAACAAACATGAATTGTACATGCAAGTAGTGACATAACAAACAATATAAATCAATATTATGTTGTAAAAGACTTCCAGAAGTCCTAGAAAGAGAATATGTAAACAACAGTCACACATATGCCTTTTTCAGCAGCCAAGGGATAGTCCAAAACCAATCTATTGTCCATTGCTTCACGTGTCAGGGAATCCAATGATCACTGAAAGTTTTTGAAGTCCTGCAACAGTCTTTTTATGTGTTAGGAAATCCAATGATTCCTGCAGATTTTGAAGTTCTGCAACAGTCTTATTTGTCAGAAAATCCAATGATTCCTGAGGGTTTTCAAATATGTCTCAGAGAATCCAATAATTCCTGAGGGTTTTCAAGTCCTACACAGACTTATCATGTCTCGGAGAATCCATTGATTCCTGAGGGTTTTGAAGTTCAACAATTTTTGATGTCCACGAGTCAAACGCCATAACTGCCAGGCTCTTTCAATGGTGGGCACAGTAAGCAACAGAAACACCTGATGGTTCTTGGATCTTCTCCTTCATTTCAAGGGTCTGCTCTGTCTCTCTCTGATGGACAAGGTGAATACGGCTCATTGGCACCCATCTGATTCCTTCTTCATCTGTAGAGATACAAGCAAATCCTCTCCCCTAAGTAGTTAATCTATCTGGTCCCTTCCATTCACCACATTCTGGGTCTCTCCACATCACCTGGCAATGATCTAAAGATAGTGGAGTTGCTCCCACTGGACACTGCCCTTCCAATGAGTTATAAAACCTGTCTGCTGGAGTCAGTGCATCTTTGTCAAAAATCAAGAAGTTTTTTTGTTTTTGGAGGAGCGTCTTAATGTCTCTTTCTCCTCTCTACTATTGCCTGTCCTTGAGGATTAAAGGGTATGCCAGTGGTGTGTAGAATCTTACAAAAGTGTGCAAAATGTTTAGAAATATATGCAGGTCCATTATCTGTTTTTATTGCTTGTAACACACCCATAATTGCAAATGCTTATATAAGGAATTCAGTGACTACTTGGGCTGTCTCTTTTGCTGCTGGTATTGCAAAAGTGAATCCTAAAAAGGTGTCTACCACAACATGGATAAAAGACAGACAACCAAAAAATTTATGATGAATCACATCCATTTGCCAAATTTTATTGGGTCTCAAACCATGAGGGTTCTTCCTGGAAGGAGTATAGGAGTGTGGAAAGAAGGCAAGCTATACAGGTTTTTACTATGCTCCTAGCTTCCTCTCTTGTTATTCCAAATTGTAAACGTAAATCTTGAGCAGCCTGATGATATTTAAAATGAGATTCTTTGGCTTCCTGAAATAAAGGAGTATTGGCCAACATGATTAGATTAGGTTATCTGCCTTTGAATTACCATCAAAATAGGACCTGGGAATCCACTATGAGAGTGGACATGCAAGATATAAATCTTACCTGGATGCTTTCTCACTTGCTCTTGAAGTTCCTTAAAGAGCTGACAAATATTAGAGGCTAAAAATTTTATTTAGGCTGTGGCAATTCTTTGTACCACACCTACTGAATAGGCTGAACCAGATATTATAGTCACATTTCCTGGCTAATAACTAAGAGCTAGAATGATTGCATACAATTCATTCTGCTGAGTGGACTGAAAATGAGTTCTGACTAATCTATAGCTAAGTCACAAGAGAATAGTATACAGCACAAATATTATGTTTCGATGCATCTGTAAAGATAGTTGGTCCTTTAAGAGGAACTTTAGAAACTTTTTCTTCAAGAATCTATCTCCAATTATATAATAGTCTGGTTATCTTTAATGGAGACCTGTGTGTAAAATTTAGAGCTGTGGCTAATAAAATTTGCCACTCTGGGATGGTTTCACAGCACACATTAATTTGTGCATTAGTATAAAATGTGTATATCTTGTCAGGTCTTATCCCAGATAATTGTACTGCTCGCTTAATGGCCTTTATTAAAATTCTAGCCACAAGCGCTAGGTAAGGAGTAAGGCTTTTTTCTGGTTGTGCTGGGAGGTTCACCCACTCTATCACACTGTCTCCTTGATGGACTGCTGTGGGTGCCTCTTGTGTAGCAAAAATGGATATTTCCAAGGGGTTTTGAGTGACTCTTTCAACCACATTGGATAAAGCCAGTTCAACTTCTCTCAAAGCCTCTTGAGCTTCTTTTGTAAGCTGGTGTGGTGAGTTTAAAACACTGTCTTCCCTTAAAATATCATAAGATGGTTGCAATTGATAGGTAGTCAAGCCTAATACTGGACACTTCCATTGGATATCTCCTATCAATTTCTGAAAGTCATTTAAGGTGTTTAGCTTCTCTGTTCTTAAGGAAAGTTTGTATTGTAAGCACTTTAGGGTGTATTTCATATCCTAAATATTGAAAAGGAGCATGTCTTTAAATTTTTTCTGGAGCTATATGCAATTTGTAGTTCCTTAGTTCCATGGTCTTTTAGACATGCTTCTAACATTTGTTCCTCAGGTGCATATCCCAATATCATCCATGTAATGTAATAATATTACTTTTGGAAATGCTTTACTTATTGGAGTAAGAGCATCAGCAACATACATTTGACACATAGTAGGGCTGTTTTTCATTCCCTATGGCAAAATTGTCCATATCTTTTATAAGGCTCAGCTAAATTAACACTGGGCACTGAAAAGGCAAATCTTTTCATATCCTCCTTATCCGAGGGATAGAATAGATTGTTTCCTTTTTTTTTTTTTTTTTTTTTTTTTTTGCAAGATTGTTTCCTTAATGTCTATAACCTAAAGAGGTCATTCTCTAGACAACTCAGTAGGAGATGGAAGTCCAGGCTGAAGAGTTCCCATAGTTTCAATTTGTTCATTTACCTTTCTTCAAATCAGTCAACATCCTCCATTTTTCAAATTTCTTTCTTACAACAAATACTGGGGACTTCCAAGGACTTAGAGAAGGTTGTAAGTGTCCTTGGTCAAGTTGCTCCTGTACTTTATCTAATAAGGGCTGAATTTTAGCGCTACCTAAGGGCCACTGGTGTATCAGTTTTCCATTGGATAGGAAGAGGTGGAAGTATTGGCAGGCCTTCAACAGCAGCCCTACTAAAAAGCAGAATACTCATTTGTAATCCTAATTGTTGTAAAATGTCTCTTCCCCATAGATTGATAGGGATTTTTTCAGCTATAAAAGGAGTTAAAAACTCCTGTTTCACCTTCAAATATCCATCTCAAAGGGGTAGCATTAACTTCAGCTGCTATTGATCTTCCTACGCCAGACATGTAACTGTCTGCCTTAATCTTTGGCCAGTGACTGGACCAGTTGGCACCTCTAATGACTGTGTGATCTGCACCTGTGTCTACCAAACCTTCTAATGATATGCCATTTATACAGATAATGAGCATAGGTCAGTCAGCTGTCACAGCTGCAGTCCATTATGTTCTGGATTTTGCTTCTTGGAGTCAGAATCTGGTCGACTATCACCAGGTTGCTTATTAGGAGTCTGTATCAATAAACCTGATGCTACTACTTCTCCTGGTTGATAAATCATACATTGTCTACCTGTGTTAGTGACTGGGATATTATCTACACATTCCCCATTTTCCCACATCAGTGTATGGATGAAAACTGTTTTTGTTTTGTTTTGTTTTGTTTTTCCCTTCATCTTTCTTTTTATTTTTTTAAATAATTTTATAATTATAAATTTTTGACAGTATATATGCATGAGTATTTTTTTAATAATATTATCCCTTGTATTCATTTTTTCCAAAATTTCCCCTCCCTCCCTCTACTCCCTCTCCTAGATGACAGGCAATCCCATACATTTTACATGTGTTACAGTATAACCTAGATACAATATATGTGTGTAAATCCAATTTGCTTGTTGCACGTTAAGTATTGGATTCCGAAGGTATAAGTAACCTGGGTAGATAGACAGTAGTGCTAATATTTTACATTCAATTCCCAGTGTTCTTTCTCTGGGTGTAGTTGTTTCTGTCCATCATTGATCAACTGGAAGTGAGTTGGATTTTCTTTATGTTGAAGATCTCCACTTCCATCAGAATATATTGGATGAACACTTTTTTGTAAGTACTCTCAAGAGGTGAGATGGTTAAGCCTACTGCGCCTGGAGGCAAGGGATCCATAGGCTGGAGAGGAACAGATTTTACCTCTCCAGGGGGTATCTCAGTTGTCCCAGCTGCATACAACTCTATTCTCCCCAATTGTAATCCCTTTCTCCCATCAAGTTGCTTACTGGCTGATTGATTGTGTAATCCCTTTCTCCCATCAGATGGCTTCCTGGCTTATTGGTTATGTGGAGATACTGAACTTCTAGGCACTCTCTGGGTATAGCATCAGCTGCCATCATGTCCCAAGTATTTTTTGCCTTGGGTCCTGGGGTGGGCCCCTCATCCCGTTTCCCTGAATCAGTCTACATTCTGATGCCCATTGGAAGCCTCTGTTGCATTTTGGACATGGAGTTTTGGGTCTTATTCTCCCACCCCGTTTTCTCACTCTGTCTCTATGCCAACATTGAGCTTTCAGATGCCCTACTTTACCACATTAAAAACATTGACAAGTCTCTCTGGAAGTCCCTTGCCAAAAGAGACCTTGTCTTCCCCTGTTGGGATCTTGGGAAGTCTACATCATAGCCTGGCTATAAAAGGCATTTGTGGCCACTATGGCACAGCATTTTATAATCTCTTCTAAAGGAGTAGTCTTAGTATAATTCTTTTACAAACCTTATTAGCATTTTCTTTAGCAAGTTGCCTTATCATAATTTCTGTTATTGCATTTTCACCATTAGTTTCACCATTAGTTGCAGACTGTCTGCAAACGTCCCACAAAATCAGCAAAGGGTTAATTTGGCCCTTGGCCTCACTCTTGTCATTTTTACCAGGGAGAAAAGCCCATGCTTTGATAGCAGCAGCAGCAATTTGCTCATATGCTGCTATGGGGTAATTAATCTGTACTGAAATGTCTGCATAAGAACCTATACCTGTTAGTTGGTCATAGGTGATTGGAGGATTAACTCCACTATGACTATTTTGTTGGGCTTGTATCCTACAGAGCTCATTATATTCAGAAAGCCACAACAAGTTTTGTCCAGGTTCTAAGCATCTCCTTGCTATAGATTTCCAGTCCCTAGGGGGTAAGACTTCATGAGCCAAATTCTGTAATAACATCTTAACATAAGCTGATGTAGCCCCATAAAGAGAGCAAGCCTTTTTCAGGTCTTTGAGGATTTCTATATCAAAAGGAGTGTATCTTCTACTTTCTTGACCTGAAGAGTTAAACTCAGGTGGGTCACAGGATGCATTTCTATTCTCAAATCAGCTAAATCCTGGCCTTCTTCTGTGGCTTTAAGTATTGCTTTTGTAATCAAGTCATAGGAGGGGGTGATTGCTGGGGGGGAGGTGGTGATATCACTGTCCCTCCCACTCCTCCTCCTCCCTATCCCAGAAGGTAAAGTTGATGGGGCCATGTCAAGAACCTGCTCCATAGACAGAGTTAAAGCTGCCTTGTGAGAGGGAGAATCACCATGCCCTTCAAGGTCACTTAACTCCTCAAGCCCTCTGGTGATATTGGCATTAATCTGTCCTTTGTCTTTTTCCTCATACTTCCTCATCTGGCTGTTCTAAAAACTTTTCTTTTTTTTTTTTATATAACTTGCAGGATTCTTTAAAGCCAATTGCATTATGTTGTATATATAAAATGTTTCCTTAGAAATTGAATGAGGATCTTTATCATTATAGTATTCACATAGTAGATCTCCTATTAGTTTCCAATTATCTGCCCCAATATCTTCTTCCTTTAAGAACCAAAGGGGACATGGGTTCTAAAGTACCCAAGAGTCTAGTGATTTGGTCCCAAGTTATAATAAAACCCTTTACACAAGCTGAGTGTGTCTTTGCATTAAGAGATAATCTAAAGGTGAGTCTTTAGGGATAGGAGAAGAGGTCCCAAGCCCTCCAATTCTACAGCTCTTGTCTGCTCTGAACATCCCAGAGAGACAGGAAAATGTGACCAAAAAAACCCCAAAAGACTTTATCAATCTGCAGAAATTTGTTTGTCCACACATCTTTGAACACACAAATCTGCATGTGAGTGCTAAGGCTCTGGACAGCTCTGTGTGCCCCTGGGGAATATGAGCTGTCCCCTGCTATAGAAGGGGTGGGGTGGTGGTTTACTTTAAAAAAACAAAAAAAACCTTGTGACTAGTCACCAAATGGGAAATCAGAAAGACTGAAATCCTTGACTTCTAGGAAAAAAGCTTTAGTGTTCTCCATTCAATAGCTCCTGGCCTGACTCTAGACAGTATCCAGATTCTATAGTCCCTTGTCCTCTAGAGAAGGAGAGCAACAAAATGCTCCTTGAGTTGTAATGCCAGAGAAATTGAGGCAGAACTGTGGCACAACAGGGTAAGGGAGAATTTGTCAGAGACCAGGTATAAAAGAGAACAAGTCTAGAGAGAGACATCACAGGAATCGCCATAGGGGACTTCTGCAGGATAGAGAAAAGGCAACAGGAAAGGCCTCTTCCCTTTAAAGGTGTTCAAATTGAAAGTAGTTAAGAAGTTTTCAATAGGTTCAGTATCTCCCTCTAACTCCTCATTTCCTGCTGCAGTTAGGGAATGAGAAGAGAAGAGAAAAGAAAGAAAGAAGGTATCACTCTCTTAATAATGTAATTAAATTTGATTTGGAATTTTATTCCCCAGCCATCATTCCAAAGGTGATTCTTGAAGCTGCAACCTGGCCAGGGTTGGAGCTCAGAAAAGAAACCTCTTTATTGCTGGCAGGGGCATAGAATGTGAATCCAGAAAAATAGGAGAGTGTGCTAAGAGCAAAAGTTATTGGGACTGAGAAAATTAGGAATGAAAAATTCCCACCTTTTGAGCTGGGTAGGAGAGTGAGAAAAGGACATAGGCTGCTTTCCCCAGTGTGCTCATTTTGAAAGCTAGGCTATCCATCTCTCCATAAAGAACTGAGGAAGATTTAAGCAAGTGCTCTGAGGCTAGGGAAAAAAATTCAGAGCAGTTTGGAATCCCCTGTCATGTCATATGGCTAGAAATGGTTTTAATTTATTCACCTGAAAATTGTCTGTTTGCATTCTTTGACTGTCAATTGGAGAATGGCTTGAATTCTTATAAATTTGAGTCAATTCTTTATATGTCATTTTAAAAATGAAGGCTTTATCAGAACCCTTGAATGTAAATTTTCCCCCCAGTTTATTGCTTCCCTTCTAATGGTGTCTGCATTGGTTTTGTTTGTACAAAACTTTTTAACTTAATACAATCAAAATGATCCATTTTATCTTCAATAATGTACTCCATTTCTTCTCTGGCCTCAAATTCCTTCCTTCTCCACAGATCTGAGAGGTAAACTATCCTTTATTCTTCTAATTTGCTTGTAATATCACTATGTCTAAATTGTGAATCTGCTCATGGGATATTCTGAACTGGTGAAAAGATCTTTTTATCATCTATCACAGGACATAGGAAGAATACAAGAACTAGGTGGGTATGAATATACTTCCCTAAAGTTTCTCTGGTTCCACATTTAAGAGTAGTAATGAGAAATAGGACTCTATTTTTACAGAAGCAAATAATACTTTACAGAAATCTTTTCTGAAGCATAGTTTCCACAAAGTGATAAACAGGAGGAGACATCTGAGGAAAATATGCTGCAAAAAACCCAGCAGAAATGAACTCTGTTTTGAGCAAAATTCCTTGGACATACCTCAAAAACCTTTTCATTACAGGCCAGCATTTCTTCTAAAATTCAAAACCACTCTGGGCATTGGTTGGTATGTATGAGGGTAAGAAATGCAAATACATTTTAAATGTCAGCCTAAATATATAAATAGAATGTTAATTAGGGTGGGTAATATGTTCCCAGGATTCTAAAGTTGCTTTATAGATGCTATATGTAATGAAAAACTCTGTTCTTAGATTTTTTTTACAATTCGTTTTACAACATTCATTGTGGAAACAATATGGGACAAGTTTGACAGCTCTGGGCTTGAAGAGAAAGTAAATATTGTTTCAACAGAAAAATGAGGATTTACCTTTTGCAGAAATTAGAACTAGAAAGAATTTCTCAGTTTGGTTCCATTCTTTTTTCTATTAAAAGACAAAGGATTCAAAAGGAAGATGAGCACAATCATTATTATTATTATTACAAATAGGCACCACAATCTTCAATAGTTACACTGAAAGTACATTTACCTGGAATACTTCTAGGTAGTGAAAAGAAAGGAATCATTGGTTACTTTATATACTCAAAAGATCTGAGGTTAAGAGACAATAAAAGTGTAGAGCTAATAAAAGGATGCAAAGAAGTGATTGGACACTAGGTGGCACCATATTACACAGAGCACTGGACCAGAAGTAAGGAAAAATCATCTTAATTCAAATCTCGCCTGGACCAAGGGATTCTAGGCAAGCTTGAGGTGGTTATTAATATAAGCAGCTTCTAGGGGAGATGTGACAGTAACTCTTCACCCTATTTACTCAGCACTTAGGAGTGCTGTAGTTCCACAAACAGCGCTGAAAGCTAGATAATTTGTCATTCAATAATAACAAAGTTTCTGAGACAATACTGAGCTTCAGACCAGATGAAAATGTAAAATTTAGTAATGAGGTGCATACCAGACCACTCCTTAATTCTACTGCTAAACCATAAAATTAGCATGTTAGTGACATGAGCACCCAATCTCTTTCCTTTTTTAAGGTTATCACATCTGGGATCCCCAGGACTAGGAGGATAGTGCATAGTAGAAAGAGAATCTCTCTTTCTTCTTCCCTCTTTCCTTCCCAGATTGCAACAAGGATACATGGATGAAGGGGTGAGGGGGAAAGAAAGAAAATATATTCAGTTCAGTGAAATTTGTTATTTGAGATATAATAGTAAAAGCAATTTTAGAGGAGCTTTCATCAAAGCTCACTAAAAGGATACGTAAATTGTAATCTATTTGCCGGGACAATGTTAACAGAAGATTTGGAGAACTTTAGGAAAACAAAAGCAATTCACTACCTTAAAAGTTCTGGCAATAAACACCCTGTTTTTGTATTATCTGGAGTCTAGAATTTCAGGGGGGCCCTGTCCATAAAAACTAGCACTTCACCCTTTCTTGGCTCACAAAAGAGAAATGTATGAATTGGAAAATAACCAAATGGCAATTCAGTTTGTCTAGAACATTTAATTAGAATTTAGGCCTTCTTATAAAGTTGTCAATTTTAACATTTGTTCCATTTCAATTTTAAGAATTGTCTTGTTTTCTCCCTAAAACAAAAGGGAAACTTATTTAAGAAAAAGGGAAAGCTGAAACCCTCTCCCAGAACTTCCAAAGCTGCAACAGCTTGGGGACAGAATAAACTGAAAAACTAAAAGAAGGTGGAAAGTGTATTTAGCTTTGCCAATTCTGTTTTACAATGTTTTGTAAATGTAATTTAGGAAATTAGATATTTCCATCTTTGCTAGAAAAGTAAAAGGAAATTACAGCTAAGACTGACTATTACTTATGAAAATTCTAAGATTAAATTACTTGGAGTTATTGTCATCATGTTAAAATCGGTAATTACTGCGTGTGGAATGAGAAGGATGAGGTGAAAGCCTTATCAGTTCCCCTTCAAGTATGATGGTGTCTAGCACCCTTTTGCCCCTTTGCAAAGTAGAGGGAGGTGCCAACAACAGCCCATGGAAATCAATTAGTTGGGGTGGGCAACAGCAAGCTTACTCTCTTCTCTGGGATCTCTGTCAACTCCCCTTAATTTGTGCAAAATCTCCTATATATGTGAGTCCTAAGCTGTGATTAATAAAATTTGCTAATTAGAGATAAAATTTCTTTGGATTGTAACTGATTTTCTTTTGAATTTGGGTATGATTGCCTGATGGATCATTAAGTCAATAACCCATCATTTGAGAGAAATGCCTAACATGGCAGAGGGATGCCTTCCTGAACTGACACAGGTGAATGTTTTATCTGGGCTAGAGCTGGGAGGACAACCTTAGTCTCTGCTCAAGGTTAGATCCTTCTGACTCAGTTTCTCAGTTCTGTTTCTTTTTTCCCACCTGATTATTCCCGAGTCTGGCTATGAGGTAGAATTGTTACTGTATGATTGGTTGTCAAACAGAACTAGGGAGCCTTTCTCCTGTCATGTATGTACTCTCAAACTGAAGCCCAAAGGACCTAATCATAATATAATGTAATATATTATAATATAATCATAATTATAATCATAATTTTGATGCTATAATAATTTGATGCTAATATAAATAACCCTACTTTTTCCATTTATAGCAAATTTCCATAATCAGAGCAAGTGTCAGGATTAGTAATGAGATCAAGTATATAAGATCTTGTGGTTTTCAGTCTGAAAATATGTAATCATTTTATCCTAAATAAGTAAATGACTAGATTTATACCAGTATGAAATTAGGTCCCTAAACTGATATACCGTCTATGGGACTTGTTATTCTATTGATTATTGAAACAAAATCTGAAATATCTTTAGTATGGTATAGGATCCTGTCACTCCCTGACCCTGCCTAAAAGAAACTACGTACTTTCCTGGGCATGGGCCCCTGATGGGGCCAAGGCTTCTGGACCCTGAAAGCAAAACTAGCTTCTTCCCCAGCCTTAGCCCTACCTAAGCCTTCCACTCTGTATGAGGATGGAAGGCAGGGCCAGGCCTGGGACCCGATCCCAGACTCCTTGCTGACTGACTTCTCAGACATTTGATGTCTTTGGGATGACTCCTGCCTTAGAGCAGTGCTGCCACAGCCCTTCCAACTGAGGAAGTCTCCAAGCTCACCCTAGGCAGCCACTGGGGGTTCTGACCCCCACCGGGTTCAGAGCACTTTTTGGAAGCCAAAGGTCATCAGTGGCTTACTGGTGGGAGGCTCCTCCAATCTGACTCTCCGGGTGCACTACACTCTCACCCCTGCCACCCTGCTCCCTGACAACACTCAGTTGGATGGCATCATTCATAATTGTGAGGAAGCTTTAGATTCTGTCTTCTCTAGTTGGTCTTGATGAGAAACCCCAAAACTCTTAAAACCTCCTTGGACTCTGCCTCAGGGAAGGGACTCTACCCCAAGTACAAACAGTTTCGTCCTTATGTAAAAAACCCATTGAATTCTATTCAATTTCTAACCCTGGCTGAAATTCAAGCCCAAATCCAACCTGGGACTCCCCCCAGGGCCCCTTCAGAGTGTCCAAAGCCCCCTTATTATAAAAAAAGCCAAACTAGAGTCCTCTCTTTGCAGAGGTCCCAAACATGGCAACCTTAAGCTGGCCATATCATAGGATTTCTGCCCACTGGAACCAACTCTGGCTGTGGTGCCTTTTATCTCTACCCTCAACTTTAGTAACCAGACTTTACTTCCAAACCCCACAATAAACCTCTTTTATCAATCTAGGTTTCCAGGTCTGTAAATTCCTTTACAGGGGACTCTGCCCAGCCCCTAGACCTCATTTAACTCTGTATCCTTGCACCAAATCCAAAGAAATTGCAGGGGAGCTCTATTTGACTCCCTGTACCCCGAACCTGCCACTAGACCTCAATTAAACCCTAATTTCATTTAGGTGCCCCTTATCTAGTTCTCATCGGTCTGACACCAAGGATCTAAACATCCCGGATGGTGAATGGTTTACTGATGGATCCAGTTTATTTGAAAAAGGGAAAAGGAAGGCAAGTTATTCTGTGGTGACCCTCAATAGCCCCTTGGAGGCGAAGCTGCTAAGGGCCGAGTTTATGGCCCTCACCAGAGGTTCAGAATAAGGGAAAGGCCCTTTGATTCTTTGTGAAACCTATTTTCACTGGTCACAAGCTAGGGGAAACAATTAAACGGGTCTATCAAGCCTGCCCAGTTTGTGCCCAAGTACATCCTGAAGGGGCTGTTAGCCCCCCCCTCTAGCCCATCCAGAAGAGGGGTACATACCCAGGGGAGGACTGGCAGATTTTATACACGGGCCCCCTCTCAGGGGCTTTAAACAGCTTTTGCTTTTTGTTGACCCCTTTACTAATTGGGTAAAAGCCTTCCCTTGCAAAAGCCTCAGAGTTGTGTTTTTTTCTTTTTTCCCCTGCAGCAGTTGGAGTTAAGTGACTTGCCCAGGGTCATACACCAGGAAGAGTTAAGTATCAGACCAGATTTGAAATCAGGTCCTCCTGACTTCAGGGTTAATGCTCTATCCAGCTGTCCCTGGGTCAGAGTTTTTGCTAAAAGAAATCACACCTCATTTTGGACTGCCTGGCTCTTCACAGAGCTACAATGGCCCAGCCTTCATTTTTCAAAGGGCCCAGGCTGTGGCTGAGACACTTAAGCTTCATTATCATCTCCACTCTGCCTGACATCCTCTCCACCCAGTGCTTTACACTTTTAAACAAGATGGTGCTTGCTCCCCAGGCCACTTGAGCGCTCCCTTTCACTGTGTAACACGCCTCTGTTCCACTCACTGACCCTTTGTCCCTACTCCTTTGAGGAGACAAAAGCAGAGGATTGGGGGAAATGGTCTGTTCTTTATCCTAGGAAAACAGGCTGGATGCTAGACATTCATGATAGCCTCATCTTCTTCCCCAGTCTTCCTTGGGTGGGATTCCTGGTTACTGGCCCTGCTAGGCCCATACTAACTCCACTTTTAATTTTTTTGTGCTCATATTTGGCTCCTGCATTTTTAATTTACTTGTGAGATTCGTTTCTTCCAGACTCCAAGCCATGAACTTCCAACTACTTGTTCGCTGATTAAATTCTGCTACCAGAGGCTGACAATCAACACCTGATAGTCGCGCCCCCTCCCCATGGCCACCTACAAGTCACTTGTCCGGATCCCATTGGGCAAGGCCAGTTCTACACCCCTTAGCAGCCTGAAGCAGCTCCAGAAGATAGGACCTCTGTCCCTTTGTCCCAAATGAATTTGCATCTCAACTGCTTAAGGTAGGAATGAAGGGGTGCAGCTTCTAGGGAAGATGTGGCTAGCTGGCCTTGGGAATGCTGGCTACAGATAATAATCTGTTGGACAGTAATGACAAAGTTTCTGAGAAAATAATGAAGTGCATATCAGACTAAACCATAAAATTCAATACTCCTCAATTCTAGCTCTTAGCCAAAAAATTAGCATATCAGTGACACGAAGCACCCAATCTTTCTTTTTCTTATAAATTTATCTTCTTGCCCTTGGTTCCAAACTTCTTTTGGAACTTAGCCCACTTTAATTGGTGTTATAATTATAACAAACTTTGTCCCTTGACTTGGAGATGAGTTCAAGCCTGAAAATTCTTTTGAGATACTTGGTAAAACCCCAACATTTTGGGGTCTCCTTTGAACCTGAACAAAATGTTGTGATTGATGTTGAGGTACCCAATGTTGGGGTTCAGTCATGTGAAGAATTCATAGTGGCCATTCTCTTTGGCAAAAGATAGGTTTATTTAAGAGAAGAGGTTATAAACAAAATCCAATAGACACCAGGAAGAGTAAATATGAAACGGTTGGGAGAGCATATAGTTAGCAAGGAAAGAGATTTAACAATTAATGATGGAAAGGACAAGTTCCACTAGGAACTCACAATGAACTAGGAGAAGGAAAACACCTCGTGAGATTTCCATAGAGGAATTTAGCTATATTCCCAAAAGAATGTTAGCTATAAGATGTACATGGACACCATGGGGTCTGGTGGGGAGATGAGAGACACCATGTGGCATGGGGGGGAGGTGGAAGACACAACAAGGCAGAGTGATACACCCCCAAAAGGAATCCAGCAAAGATGGAAGGAGCCAGGGGAAGATCTCTAGGGGAAATTTAACCTTGAGGGTTTGATGTGACTGGATATAGCAAGGTGGGACCATAAAGTTAAACTGATCCCCTTTCCTGCTTGCCTCCAGGAGTAATTCCATCCATACTTTTAGTCTTTCTCTGCCAGTCTTATTTAATTACTCAGTACCTCCTCAGTAACAGCAAGATCGTTTTAAGAACACTTTGAGTAAATAAGTCATTTTGATTATTATAAGTACCCCAAATCAACTATAAAGAACATATGAAAAGTTGCTCTCTGCAATCAAAGAACTGATAAATAGATGTGTAGAATGATTTTACATTTATGAACATATTTGTATTTAGTGGTAATCATCGTGGGGGGACAGAAAGAAATTTACAAATAACTTTATAAATATTTAAAAGGAATAGCAAGTTGTACATGATGGGATCAGAGTAGCAATTCCTAGTTGGAAATAAGAGGCAAGAGATAGATACAAGGCACATGTGAAGAATTCACAATGGGATTCTCTTTGGCAAAAGGTACCTTTAATTATGAGAAGAGGTGGGGCAGCTAGGTGGCGCAGTGGATAGAGCACCAGCCCTGAATTCAGGAGGACCTGAGTTCAAATCTGGTCTCAGACACTTAACACTTCCTGGCTGTGTGACCCTGGGCAAGTCACTTAACCCCACTTGCAGAGAGGAAGGAGAGAGGGGTGGGACTGTAATGAAAGTCCTCTTGAACAAAAGGCTTATTTAAGGCTGAGATGATTATCAGTGCTCTTTACTACTATTATTATAGTAATTATCATGTTTAAATATTATATATTACATGCATGTAATACATATATAATTATAATAAGCATTATAATCTTATTGCTTCAGGGTTTCTCTGCCAGTACCCACTCAATCACCCAGGACTTCATCAATACACAATAGATTTGCAAGTTCATGTGTAATCATCTTTTAAAATTATATTGTTATACTATGGATATAGAAATGCATGTTTTATTCCATAAATTAAAAATAAAATAAAAAAATTAAATAACCTACTCACTTTTCTTAAAGACTATTTTTCAAAGGTATATTTCAAGAAATCAAAAACTAAAACTTTGGAGAACAAAAGTAAATTATCCTACCATTTCCCAACTTCTGTTTGAAATTGCCACATTGGGCCCCCAAAGAGCAGCTACTACTACTCTTTGATAACATGGTAAAGACAGTTAATATAAAATTTCTAAGAAATTGTTTTATAAAGCAGATAAGATTAAAAAAGAATCAGAAAGCTGGGAAAACATTTTTATATCCAAGGGTTCTGATAAAGACATCATTTGTACACTATATAGAGAACTGATTCAATTTTATAATAATACAAGCCATTCTCTCCAATTGATAAATGGCCAAAGGATATGAACAATTTTCAGATGAAGAAATTAAAACCATTTCTAGTCATATTAAAAAATGCTCTAAATCACTATTGATCAGAGAAATACAAATTAAGATAACTCTGAGGAACCACTACAAACCTCTCAGATTGGCTAAGATGACAGAAAAAGATAATGCTGAATGTTGGAGGGGATGTGGAAAAACTGGGACATTAATACATTATTGTTGGAGTTGTGAAGTGATTCAACCACTCTGGAGAGCAATTTGGAACTCTGCCCAAAGGGCTATCAAACTATGCGTACCCTTTGATTTGATCCAGCGGTGAAACTGCTGGATCTGTATCCCAAAGAAATCAAAAGAAGGAAAAGGACCCATATGTGCAAAAATGTTTGCGTGGCCCTTTTTGAAGTGGTAGGGAAGTGGAAACAGAGAGGATGCCTGTTAGGTGGGGAATGACTAAGTTATAGTATATGAATGTTATGGAATATTATATTTTTAAAAAAATGATCAGCAGGATGCTTTCAGAAGAGATTTATATGAACTGATGTTAAGTGAAGTGAGTAGAACCAAGAGAACATAGTACACGGAAACAAGATTATGTGATTGATGATCAATTCTGATGGATGTGGCCCTTTTCAATAATGAGGGGATTCTGGCCAATTCTAGTGGTCTTGTGATGGAGAGAGTCATCTGCATCCAGAGAGAGAATTGTGGGAACTGAATATAGATCACCACATAATATTTTTACTTTTTTGTTGTTGTTTGCTTATATTTTGTTTACTTTCTTTTTAAAAAAAAATTTTTTTTTGGAGGCTGGGGTTAAGTGATTTGTCCAGGGTCACACAGCTAGGAAGTGTTAAATGTCTGAGATCACATTTGAACTCAGGTCCTCCTGAATTCAAGGCTGGTGCTCTATCCACTGTGCCACCTAGCTGCCCCTTGTTATTTTCTTAATTATTTTCTTTTTTGATTTTATTTTTCTTGTGTAGGATGATAAATGTGGAATATATATATATATATATATATATATATATATTATATATATATATATATATATATATATATAGAAGAATTATACATGGTTAACAGATTACTTGCTGTGTAGGGAAGAGAGTTGAAGAAGAGAGGGAGAAAAGAATTTAGTACATAATATTTTGCAAGGGTCAATGTTGAAAACTATCTTTGCATATATTTTGAAAATAAAAAGCTATTATTAAAAAAAAATAACAACAACAAAAGAAACTGATTTGTTCCTTCCCACAATTACACAAAACATCCAGGGGAGGAATAAACTTACAAATGTAGAACATAATAGTAGTAAGACACACATATAAGAAATATGTGACAAATTTTAATTCACATCATCTGCTCTGGAAGTCCTTTTTGTTTAAAGAGCTCATACTATTAATTTTTCTTGTTGTCATTGTTCATCCTTCATTCTCAAAGAGGACCAATGACTTCAAGAGTTATGTCTTGACTTGCTTTCGAATTGGATTTAATTGAGCAGAACTGCGTCAGCCAGCCTCTTTTTCTCCTCCAAAGTTGTTGGAATTCAGTGGCAAAACAAAGGTCAAGGCAACTGGCAGTGGCCCAGAACCCATATAAGTATATGCAAGAGTATCAGTATTTGCTGTAGAAACATCAAGAATAAGAGCTGGTAAAATTAGATTTGACAATAAAGAAATCATTGGTAATTTTGGAGGGAGCAGTTTCAGTTGGGGGGTAAGATTGCATGTAAGAGGTTGAAAAGCCGAGGGGAAAAAAGTGGAGGCAATGCCTTTTCTCAAACCATCTCCGTACTCAGTAAGCCCATCTTCCTTGGCTCATTCCCATGCTCTAAATCTTCTCTCACCTCTTTGCTTCCAAAATCCCACCTTCCACAAGAGACTTGCTCAGTTCCCCTTAATGCTAGCAACTTCTATTGGTTATCTCCAATTGATCCTTATTATATCTTGCTCATACCTAGTTATTTTCATGTTGTCTCATTACTGTGACATTCTTTAAATAACAGCAACTGACTTTTGCATGTTTTCCTACTTTAGAAAAGAACCTGGTATATAGTAGCAGTTTAAAAAATGATGGTTGACTGACTGTGAATTTACAGTTTTTTCCCCCCCAATGTTGCCAGTGGAAAAGGTATGTGTGTGTGTGTGTGTGTGTGTGTGTATATATATATATATGTAGATAGATAGATAGATAGTAAATCAGACGAGGGGATTATGGGGGAGACCTGACATATTTGGAAGTGATAGTCCATGAGCTAGTAGATGGGGAAATATTAAAGATTAGGAAAAGAGGTAATATTTGGAGGAACAATCTACTGGCTAAGTTTAAGGGTACAAGTTTAGAGAGATGATTATGGGGGCAATCTGCTGGATGGGAGTATACAAGCAAAAGGGTTTGTCTACAAGAAGGCTCAATGGATCTTTATGTTTCAAAAAACCAAACAAGATCAAAACCCATAGCCTTAAATATGAAAACTGGAGAAGAGAAAGGACCTAAAGAGTGGGAGGAAAATCCTGACCTGGATGAGAACACAAGAAAGTAGGAGAATGTTAACACAAGAAGTGAATGAGAACTCTACTTCATTCTGGAGCCAAAAAATTAATGAGAATGAGTAAGGCAACCCATGGCTATAATTTGTGCTGCTAATCCTGGAAACTTTCAGTTTGAAAAAGCAGCCAGCCAAGCCAATCTGGCATCCACACTCAGTATGCCATCAACAAGGTTAACTTCTGGGGGCATCAGGTTGTACAAGGAGAGCACCAGCTGGTCCCAATTGATCTCAATTGGAAAATCAAAAACAAAAAGATGAGGCGAAAGCTGCTGTCCTTGAGTAGAATCAGACCTATGAATAACTTGGGCAAGATAGGAAGACTCAATCTTAAGAAAAAAATATTGAAGTTCTAGTTTCTAGAGAGAAGGAAATTGAATGCTCAGAAGCAGCAACTGCTTGTCCTCTGAGAAATAATAATGTGGATTCAAAGGTGCTCTTTGGGAAACCATCCAGTGAGCGTCAGGGAGAGTGCTGATGGTTAATTACTCTTTTGAGAAATTGAGATTGCCCAATGGAAAAAAAAAGGCTATCACAAAAGTTTAATGTCTTCCTAGGGCATAGAACATACCAGAGGGATTCCTAAGACTTATCAAAATGCTTCATTAATCAACTACTTCTAGTGACTCATGAGGACTCAAATGATATTGTCAGAAAAGGGGTTCAAAATGGGCTTATAAAGCATTGGCAGGTCTTGGTCAAGAAAATGAAGACTGTTTCATCACCTGTGCTAATTGAAGACAAAGGATGCAAAAAAAAAAAAAAAAAAAAAAAAAAAAGTTTGGGAAATGAACACATTCAGTTATTGGTATCCTAGAATGAGATTTGTAATTTTGCATGATGAATTAAAATACAGGAATGACAGGGTTCTGCCCAGGAATAGCAAGCTCCTTAAAAGAATTCCCATTATTATGTATCCAAAAAGTGTTCCCATACTCTCTGCTTGAAGATATCAAATGAGGAACTTACTACCTTCCCCAAGATAACCCATTCTACTTTCTAATAGCTTTAATATTTCCCCCCCACTTCTTACATCAAATCTAAATATGCCTCTCCACAACTTCTTAAATTAAGAACAAGTTAAATCTCTGCTTAAGAAAGATTTAGCCAGTCAAAGGCATCTGTCCTGTCCTATTTCTTCTTCTCCAAACTTAAAAATCCATTCAACTTAACCTCATATGGGACAGACCAAGGATTCTTAATCTTTTTGATCACATCTCTCTTCAGCTGTCTAGTAAAAGTTTCAGATCATTTATCAAAATGTTTTAAAATGCATTCACAGGATCATAAAGGAAATCACATATGCTGAAATAGTTATTAAAACACTAAAGAGTCAAGTTTTACCAAAGTTAAGAATCAGTACTACATTCAAGGATTCAGATTTTGGGCCTGCTTCTGCACAGTGCAAATTGTCACATTCTATCTAAATGGAGACCCACAAATGAACAAAAGGCTTACCTCTAAAACAGATTCCAGTGCCACTTGGATGGGTACTCCAACATTGGTTGCAGAGTGAACCCTCCACAACTAAGACAGTTTCCTGACTTGTTCTCTCCAAAAAGCTCATCTCACCACCAACCCTTTGGCAAATGTTCCCCCATTCATCTCAGATACACATACAATTTTAGGAAGTTAATCACAGTTCAGTGAATACCCAGGGTCACACAGCTAGTCTGAGAAGATTGGAATCTAGGTCCTTCGGATTCCAGGGCTGGTGTTTTTGCCACTGTGCCATATATGCATGCCATATATGCATACACCCTCACCCCCCAATAAAAAACCCATACACGCAATTTTATGAAGTGGAATTCTTGGGTGAACAGGTTTAGATATGACAAGCTGAAAACAGTACTTTTGTTGTTACTGTATTGTTTATTTAAATTGGACTATGATAATACAGAGAAGGGACTAAGGATATTCGGCTATCCAGAATTTTGCATTTTACATACACAGACTGGGCAGCCACAAATTACCGACCCATGTAACAATAATTCAGTCATTGCTGCATAAATACATAGTATGTAAGATACTGGTCATTTCACAGTTTTGTACGTGACAACTTTACATTTTCAACTACCACATCACGTTTTTTGGCTGAGGTGGCCACGGTCCCCTGTCCCTGCAGCACGCACGAGCAGACTTGGAAATGCAGTACTGAACACACAGACAGGACATATCAATAAAACCTTTTACATATAGCACATAAAAAAAAAATTAACAATAACAAAAAGGTCCCCCAAATCAGAGATGAACATAAACAATGCTCTTCATGTTCTAGGAGGAGGAGGAGGAGAAGGCATGTGTGGAGAAATAGGATATTCTAAGTTCTTTTCATGTTAAATCTATCTGTCCAGTTTTCAAGCAGAATTCCTTTCCCTCCTCCAAAGAAAGGATAAAGCCAAAAAAATTTTTTTAATGGAATAAAATAAAATTAAGCCAACACATGTAAAGCCACATGTAAACACATAGAGTCTACAATGAGGGGACAAAACGTATACAGACAGTGCTCAGTTGCTTCCATGTAATAAATACAGCAGGTAGCATATGAAGCATCACAAGTATTGGCTTTATTTGCTTTCATTTCTATGCTTATAAAAAAAATATTAAGCTTCTCTGTGTGAATTTAACTGGGTTAGCTTATAGAGATAGATACATGTTGGTCTCTAATTTCTGTACACCAATGGCTCCTTGAAGCTCCAGTCCATCTGGTAGCAGTCTCCAGTGCTAGACATGTGCACTGCATGTTAATGAGAGGGTCGTTCTTCCTCTCTCAGCATGAGGCTCTCCTGTTACATAGTCATGTGCTCTGGGAGAACATATGAAATATCATCCCATGGGTGCCGATACAGACCCTGTTTCAGCCTCTTCTGATCTAGATAATGCCCTAAAAATAGAACAAAAGCATATTTCTTCTTAAACAAAATATACTAATTAAATTGGGGACAGGAGAATGGAAAAAGGTAAAATATAAGAAGGGGAAGGAAGTCCAGTAACCAACCCCCCCTTAAATGATAGTTCAGATAGCATAGTCAGGCAATAAGATGACTGTTGATTAATTCAATTGAACTTTACATAATCTAGGGTCAGTATATTGAGACTCCAGGTTCTTTTCTAGATGATCAGTGAAGAACCTAAGAGAAAATCTAGTCTGATCTCTTTGTATTTAAAAAAGATAACAAGGAGACTTATTCAAAATGACCTGGTAGCAACTTTTTAATCTAACTTTTTCAAATGCCAAGGAAATCCCTTTCCTATACTACTTATTTTTTTAATATGTGCAAATAATATTATTAGCATGTAGAACTGTGAATATGGAAACTATTCTCAAATTTTGCAGACCAGTCTATAGTTCAATTAGGAGGAAAAAAAAAAAAGTCTTAAAAGAGTTGTCTAGGGGCAGCTAGCAGGTACATCAAATCTGGTTTCAGGTACTTCCTAGCTGTGTGACCATGAGCAAGTTACTTAATCCTGCTTGCCTCAGTTCTTTATGTCAAATGAATAGGAGAAGAAAATGGTAAACTATTCCTGTATCTTTGCCAAGGAAAAAAAAAAAACAAAAAATGTGGTCATGAGGAGTTGGACACAACTGAACATCAACTTAACTTGCCCATGGTCACACAACTAGCATACATTACAGGCAGGAACTGAACTTTCTAACACCAAAATAGCTTTTCTGTCATATGTAGAAAAGATAAAAGGGAGAAATGTCAAGAATGATATATAATGTGATAACTCTCCTATTACAGAAAGACTACAGCAATGTTAGGGGTTGGCAGAATGAGAGAAAAGAAACCCTAACAAAAAACAAAAAACTTACCAATGAAACCCATACTCCTTCCTAGCACAAAAATACCATTGAGGGCTCCAATATCAATATATTCATCAGCTTCCTCCCTGTAACAGACATACACAACCAAATTGAATTTAAAAAAAAAAAAAAAAAAGGCTTATCGACCACTCCCACCCCCAAATAAGCCACACTTTCTTTAGTCCAAAGTTGAAATACTAAAAGCATAGTGATCACTGTATTATAAAATTTCAGAGTCAACTACTCTCATGTCCATGAAAACTATCCTCTATCAAGAAAAGCAGAAACAGGCTAACAGACAGAAGAGGTCTGCACAGCTTACCGGGTAAAAGAGCCACAATTCCTGAGCATATCCACAAATGCAGCTCCAATAAAACCATCTACATTCAGGATAAGATTTGGCTTCTGAGAATGTGAAAAACAAAAAACACTTGTCATTATTCCTTCAGTTATGCAGTGTGATTTTTTTTCGGTCCTATTTTAAAGGTATTTGTCATTGAATTTTAAACCTTGTTTCCAATGATGATGTTTCATTTTGACTAACAAAAATATTTCTGTAAAAAAAAAAAACACCTTTATTTTTCAAACTTAGATCATACATCTAGTTCAGAGTATTATATGTGATCCAAACCTATTTCCCAGATTTTAAGTGAATTCCATTTCCAGAATTCTAGATTTAGGTAAGACTAAAGCAAGGCCCTTTGAAATCAACTCCCTCATTTTACAGATGAGGAAAGGCAACAAGCAGTAAAGCATTATTTCTTCTTCATCTTGTTGCCCAGTATTTAAATGTAGGTTTGTAATTTTCAATAGAGATATCTGCCCCCAGAAGTTCCCGGTGCAAGCCCAAACTCGCCCTCACCATATTTTTACCTTGGAGGTGGTGATCTTCTCTACTTCAAGTGCATAATCCAGGAGGGGAGTGGCAGGGAAGTGTTGTTTGACGTAATCTTTAAGGATCTGAACCCTCATGTCTGGGTTGTTTATCTGAAAAGTGAGGCAGCACGGCACTCAGAAGAGAGCTTTCTGGGAGGGGAATGCCATGATAGGCTCCCAGCTCTGGGCCCTCCCCCAGCCCTTCACTGTGGAGATGGGGTTTTATGAGAATGACTCCACTCACCGACTTGACTCTGTGACCAATCCCCATGATCAGCCTTCCTTCCTTCTTCATTTTGTTCACAAACTCCATGGGGATAATGCCACTATCAAAGGCCTTGCTGAACATCTTGGCAGCTGCATCTAAAGCACCGCCAAAGCGATCTCCCTGTAGGGGACAAACCCATGTCACTCTCAGTGCGCCCCCCCTTTCCCCTCCCAGCCCAAGCAGCTTTTTATTTTTTGGAGGTACCTGGGCCTAAGTGACTTGCCCAAAGTCACTCAGCTACCAAGTGTCTGAGGCTGAGTTTAACATGGGTTTTCCTGACTCAGAGTGAGGGCTCTATCTACTGCACCCACCTAGCCCCCCAAGTCACTCTCAAAAGCAGCACAAGGGCAGGGGCAGAGATATCCTGGAAGGTAGAGATGTTTTCCATTATAGCTAGCAAAGGGCTCTATACATAGGACCAGAAAATGTCAGCAGACCAGATGCTGTCAATCATAGTATCATCTCAAATCCTGACTGCAGACATTGTCGCCATCCTTTAAGGAATAACTCAAAAACAAAACAAAACAAAACAAAAACCCCACTCAAAATGTTCTCTTCCCTGATCCTTCAACAAAATATGCTCGTTACATTTTGGGGCAGCTAGATGGTGCAGTAGATAGAGCACCAGCCCTGTCAGGAGGACCTGAATTCAAAACCAGCCTCAGACACTTAATACTTCCTGGCTATGTGACCCTGGGCACACAATAACCCCAATTGCCTTAGCAAAAAAAACAAAAACAAAATCAAACAAAAAAAGAACTCTGCTTTCTTTGATCTCACTACAATTGATTAGCTTCTACAAGAACTTATATAGAGACTAGATTTTCTTTACCTCTATAAATACCCCAATACTTAGCACAAAATGTGTCAAGGACTTAAAATCTTTGCTGAATATTTCATGATTTAATCAGACGATGATACTTACGATTGTGAGTAACCCTGATGTAAGACTAGAGACTAGGTCTTTTCCAGCTCGGGCACAGATAATAGTATTGTGGGCTCCTGAGACAGCAGGGCCATGATCAGCTGTCACCATCAGGCACATCTCAATGAATTGGCAAGAATATTTAGGTAACCTAAAGATAAATGTTTAAAAGATATGAACAAACAGTTTTCCAAATAATATATAAACTATTAACAAATCATGTGAAAGAATACTCCAGTTAGCAAGTAAATCTTCAATAAGACAGGCAAATTTGAACAACTCTGAAGTTTCACTCTAGTCCTAGGACATTAGCAAAGTTAATAAAAGATAAAAAGTGATATCAAGAGGACCCTAATGTATTGTTGATGGAACTATCAATTGATCTAGCCATTCTGGAAAACAATGGGATTATGTGATATATTATATAGCCTTTGAGGTCACTAAGAAAAAGGAAGTTCCCATAGATATAGCAAAAAATTTATAGTAATATTTTTATATCTCATGAATGTAGTGGAATACTAGTGTAATGTAAGAAATTATGAATATGAAAAAGCATAGAAAAACATCTATGAACTGATGAAGACAAGTAAGCAGAATCAAGAATACAACATACAATGAATAAAGCAACATAAAATGGAAAGGTTAACAACCAAAACTGAACAGTATTAAAAAAATACTGAGTTTAGTCTCCAAAGAAGGAATATAAGCAGACACCTCCCACTTTCCTTGGGAAGATATGGGACATTGCAAATAACATGATACTTCCCCAATGTTGACTGATCTTGCTAAATTCCACACCTTTCCCACTTTTCCTCAAAAAAAAAAAAAAAAAAAAAAAAAAAAAAAAAAAGTATTAAGGGATGACTCAAGAGAGTTGGAAAGGGAAACAGAAAAAGGAGCTAATCTAAAACCAAAAAGGATTCTTAAGATTTATTTACAATTATTTATAAGGGTTGTTTTTTGTTTGTTTGTTTTTAAACATTAGAAACAGAAGGAAAAGAAAAAACCAGAACACTGGAAGGATAAATGAATTTTTTTGTTTGTCCAGAATGATTTCATTAGTGTTGGCACTTAGTTCTATAAATGCATCATATCACCTGTAACTTGCCTGGTAAATTTATAGGCAGAGAACACTGACCAAGTGATACAGTAATGTTTTAGAGGCAAGAACTGAAGCCAGGCCCTTGATCCACTATGTCACACCTGTTTCACTGACTCATTTAAGAGAGACAACAGATCATACATGTAATTCCTTGGCTTTCTTTCACTAACTACACCATGCGAAAGTTATGAAAATCCACGAAAGGTTGTAGCATCCTAATGCAGATCTGGTATTGAAATAAAATTCCAAGTCCACTCCTCACTGTTTTATTTGTATTAAAAATATCGCCTGTTCTTTTATGAACTGATGCTAAGTGAGATGAGCAGAACCAGATCATTGTACATGGCAACAAGATTATATGATGATCAATTCTGATGGACGTGGCTCTCTTCAACAATAAGATTCAGACCAGTTCAAATGATCTTGTGATGAAGAGAGCCGTCTACACCCAGAGAGAGGACTGTTGGAACTGAATGTGGACCACACATAACATTTTCACTTTCTGTTATTTGCTTGCATTTTGTTTCCTTACTCATTTTTTTCCTTTTTGATCTTATTTTTCTTGCACAGCAAGATAATTGTATAAATATGTACACATATATTGGATCCAACATATATTTGATTACTTGCCATCTGGGGAGAAGGTAGGGGGAAATTTAGAACACAAAATTTTGCAAGGGTCAATGTTGAAAAATTATCTGTGCATATTTATTTTAATAAATTAAAAATATCTGTTTAAAAGAGATGGTAGTTCCTTGGAGGTTGGATATCTTTTAGTCATATAGCAATTTTAATTATGCTACTATCATTTGTTGTAAACTACAGCGAGGGTTACTTTCTGTGTACTGAAAAGGAAGTAGCACCTTCCTCTCTCCAAGTAGGCACCTAAGTAGTGCAGTAGATTAAAGACTGGGCCTTGGAATTAGGAAGACTTGAATTCAAGTCTTAACTAGCTGTGTGACCCTGGGCAAGTCACTTAATCCTGTTTGCTTCAGTTCCACATCTATCAAATAAACTAGAAAAGGAAACCTCTTAGTACCATGGCTATGGTCCATGGGGTTAGGGACACATCCAAAATAATCGAGTAACAACAAAAAAAATCTCTTTCTCCTCCTTTTCAGTGTGACTTCTTTAAGACAATCAATCTCATGACAGTGAGGAAAAAAAAACCATGACCAAAATAGACTCCATAAAAACTGTTACAGTAAAACCCTTTGAACTCTTTCAGGGAGGCATTGAAGTGAAGTAACAAACATTAAGGCCCCAACTTGAAAACCAATGACGCTTTGCTCAGTTACTATTAAATATACTATGACTACAATATTATACTATAACAATAATGTGCTATAAACATAATATAATCATACTAAATAGGCCCTTGCTCAGCTATCAATTTCAGGAAAGAGTTCTACTGGTCTTGTTGATTTGCAGAAAAATAAAGACCCTGCTAACATTCATATTGATGACATGTTTACCAATACATAGGAGGCACACAATGTGTTTACCCTGCTCTTGTCATTTTTGATAACTTACTGGTCAGAGAGAGGATCAAACGATGAGCTCCCAGGTCACCCAAATCTTTTCTGCTGCCTCTAGAAGGACTATGCCCACCCCCAGATCCAGCCACTGCCCCCTTCCCTTGGCAAAGTCTTGGAAAACTTGAGGTCCTTAGTTCTAGTTTCCCAATTATTAGTGAAGACTGTGCTGGAAAGTGTGAATACTGTTGGATCCTACCAGGCAAATAAAGTGCTGAATGCCTTCTAAGAGAAGCAGTACCCACTCTGTTGAGATCACAGCTCTTTTGGAAGGACTGAAGTAATCAATAATTCCTGGCACATAATAGGCACTTAATGAATGTTTGTTAAATTGAATTAGTATTCCATCAGGATCTTGCTTTCAAACTGTCCCCCTTCCCCAACAGTTAGTTCTCCATTCTTTCGTTAGTGAAGACAACTATTTGTATCTGTTCCTCTCCAGCTGTCCAACCCATATTTTCTAAAGCATGAAGTCCATTTCTGAGTTCTATTTCTCTGCCGCCCTTTCTCTGGCCCTCACCTTCTCTGGAACCATAGCAGTCCCAGGACGCCTCCAATGCCCATCTCCTCTTTGAAGACCTCGGTGATAGGCATCCCTGCATAGATGAGCTCCTGTCCACGTTCATCACAGATGCTGGTCATGAAGGAAGCTGGTTTGCGGATTAAGCCGAGTTCCTAAAGATCACAGCAGGGAGGAAAACAGGTAAGCGGAGGTATGCCTCGCAGCCATGAAACTGGAGGGGCTCCATTTGCAGGGTCAGAGATCTGGGAGCGAGCTGAACGCCTTATTTTTCTTTGGGACTTAGGGCCAATTTATGTCTGAAATGCTCTCCCTCTTCTGGAAAGGGTGACTTCTTCCTTATATAGTTGTTACCTTCATCTCTTGGTACTTTTTAAAAAGCTAGACTGAAATAAATTTATGCGATTTGAGAAAATCTAATAGTTTGAGAAACTTACTCCCTTGCTGTTAATCTGCCTTCAAACTTTTCCAAATGGCTTGCAGTGTGTTGCCCTACATTCAGAACCACTTCAATGCTCTTCAACCTCTATGGCCATTCTGAACCAGAACATAAAGATGCAATTATACAAGTAATTTAGGTGGAAGCACCCCTGGAATTTATTCTATCCACTGAATTTTCAATGTGTCACCTTCCTACTATAGATCCTGTCACGGCCAAGAGTGACTAGAACAAAGTCATCCTTTGGTGAGACTCTTGAATACATTTCCCCAAGGAACTTCATAGGGAAAACCTTTGGTTGGATACCAAGGGTACAACCAATCACCTACCCGGGCCCAGGAGTAATCCATTGGCACAGTGGGGGGAGGGACCTCCTGAGCAGGTACAATGACTCCTTTAGCAACAAGATCTTCATACACAGTCCTTCATACACAGTGGGGAAAAGAAAGGGAAGAGAAGGGTAAGAAGCAGAAACGATGCATCTTTCATCAAGAAGGAATATTCTAAGCACTTTAAATAAAGTCCTTCATTCCTCCAGATCTTTTGCCTTGGTCTAGCTTTTCCTAACTTATTCTCATTAGTCATCACTGTCCTGAAATCTAAATGAAAACAGGTGAAAGGCCCCCTCAAGTATAAACAAACATATTTTGCTTCTAGTTAGGTTTTTCCCTAGAACCCCAAGTCTGTTGCCTAAGCCTCAGTGATTTTAAAGGGGGAGGCATAGGAGACATAAAGACAAACGGTTTTAAGAGATGGAAGAAATATCATTGAGAAGTAAAGTCATTTCTTAGTTATTTGTGAATGAGCTACAAAATACAGTAAGCCTGAGCATGCATCTAGGACCAGAGTTCTCATCTGACATACACTCAGGAAAGGCAAAATCATTTTTGATCAACCAGATTAAAAAAACAAACAAACAGGAAGACAAATCTCATTGCTTCTGTTTTTTAAAAAAGTTTCAAAGATGGTTTCAGAAAAACTTATATGAACTAATGAAGAGATGGGAGCAGAACTAGGAGAATAACATACACAGTAACATAGTAATGATGATCAACACAATGATTCACAATAATTCAGGGCTCATGATGAAAAATGTTGTCCACCTCCAGAGAGAGAACTGATGAACTTTATGAGTTTTGTTTGAAGCAGTTTTTTTCCTTCTTATTTTTTCTTACTTCCCCAACTACTCTTTCCTCCTGCAATATGACTAATATGGAAATATGTTTTGCCTGACTTCTTATGTACAATGGGTATTGAATATCTTGCTTTCTCAATGGGAGAAAAGTAGAAAAAGGGAAAACAAAACAATTTTTTTAAAAATTAAAAATATATATATTTTTAAAGTTCTAAGCCACTCAAATAACATGGTTAAATGAGCATACAGGATTATCTTCAATTCTATCCTATATAATAAAATCAAGATTCTAAATTTGTAGACTGAAAAAGGGGATCTCTACATCTCAAAAAATTGTGCCATCTCCCACCCTCCAAACACATAGATACAGTCAGCTTACTGAATGATTTCTCCTAGTTCATCAAAGCTCCAGGGCACAAAGACTCCTGCCTCTTTCAAGGCTTGGTTTTTCGCCACTGCTGTTTCTGAGGCCTGGTTGGCACAAGCGCCCGCGTGGCCAAATTGAACCTGGGAAGACACAAAAAGATCGGTCTTATGTTGCTTGGCAACATAACTCCTTGGCACTTGTCTATTCAACTTAATCTGTATTTACTTAGACTCAGTTGCCCGTTACTCTGAAAGCATCACTGAGTGTTGGGTGGTTATTTTTTTTTTTTAAAGTATTGTGTGCCTATTATAGGCAAAGGAACCTTACTAGGTTCTGAATTTTTTGTTGGAGTCTATGGACTCCTTAGAATATTTAAAAATGAATAATATAAAAAAAATTTGTTAGGTCTGCTAGGGAGCACAGTTAGAGCACCAGAATTCAAATTTGACCTCAGAAACTCCACACTTCCTAACTGTGAGACCTGGGCAAGCCACTTGCCTCAGGGTAAAAGAGATTTGTTATAAAGACTTTCTTTTTCCTTTTTCAATGTGGGGAAAAACAGGGAGAAGAAAAATTTTGATTAATTAGAAAAATGTAATATAAAAAAATAAGATTATAAACTATACCAATTATATTGAAACAGTTATCAAAATATTTTGTAAGAAAAGCTGGTAGACCGTGGCCAAATCACTTAACCTCGTTAAATAGCTTAAGTAACTTCTTCTCTCCCCACCCCCAATACTGAAATACTAATACACCACAGCTAAAAAACCCCTGGGGCTAGATCTCAAAAATCAAGAAGTACAGTATGAAAAGAATGAATTGCACCATAGCGACACTACTCATCTGGCCTATTCAAGGGATATTCCTAAAACTCCTCTAGCCAAGAAGAGTAGAGATGTATCTTCCTCTCCATTGGGGGTGTGGGCAACAGATTGGCCATCTCTCACTTCCCTTAAATTTATCTTATCTTACTCCAAGAGTCTTTCCTCATCCCCTAAAGTGCTCGACCTTTTTGCTTACATAATGTTCAAACGTCATGATTTTATCAAATAGCTTTCCCAATCTGAATAGTTTTACATAAATTAAAGTTTTCAAAAGGTCATAGCAGGAAGGCTTTTGGGAAGTCTCCAGGAGGTAGTCAGCTTTAGCTCTAAGTGGGGACCTGGGGAATAACAGCTGGTGGATACTGCAAAAGGAGAATGTAATTAAGTGCTGAGTGGATGTTTGTAACAGCGATCAAGCTCAATATGCACAGTGCTATGTGTTCTGATGCAAACAGGCATTCAGAAGAGAGAGGCAGATGAGCAATGGAAAGGCAGGAAAGGCTTCAGAGATCTCTGGACTGTCTCACTCTGCCTTCATGCAATTAGAACCAAGGACTCTTGGAATTTAGTTCTTTGAATTCCATCACTGTTATTTTTCAATATTACTATGAGAAATTTTTCATGTCTAAAGACTTTGGTGGAGTTAGAAAGGAGGGATAGTCCTGAGAAAAGGCTAAGCTTGGAAGAGACCTGATTAGCAGTTTACAAAACAATGGGAAAGGGTGCATCTATTATGACAGGAGATCATTTGCTTATTAGGGTATCATGGCCTGAGGAGATTATCTCCCATCTCTCAGAGCTGGAATTCTTTTATGTTCTGTAAGCAACCCATTAATTTTAATTCTATTTCATTTCTAGTTCCATATATATTGTCCAGATGCCTTGAGGATCCTTCAGTTTGGTGTCATCATTCCTTCTGACTAATGAACAAATGGGCCTTCTGTTATACTAATTTCCCCTGTGAATTAGAATAACAGGAGTTTCTGCGTACATACTCCAATGACTGCTGGACAAGCTAGACCTAATAGGTTTCAGAAGCAGAAACCCTGCAACAGAAAGGTAGTTAAGCAGCTTGACTGGCCCAGAACAGCTCTGTCATCAAAATGCCAACAAATGTGGTGTGCCCACATTAGGGAAGCTCACCAGGAGCTCAATGGCAACATTCTGATCACAAGGATGATTCTAACTGTGGGTATCCTGTCTTTTTTCTCTTGGTGATCTCATCATCTCCCACAGATTTAATTAATTATTATCTCTCTATGTAGAAGATTTACAGACCTCATCTCCTTCCTGATTTCCAGTCCCACATTATAAATTACTTAGTGGACATTTCAAACTGGATGACCTGTAAACTTCTCCAATTCACTGTTTTTCTTTCTCTTCTATTCAATCCCTGCTCTCCACTCATATGGCTGCCATTCTAATTCAGGCCCATAGTCACCCGTACTATATTGCAATGAATTCTTAATTCTTCTTGCCTCAAATCTCTCCTCACTTCAGTCCATCCTCCAAACAGCTTTCTTTTCTTTCTTAAAGGCAGACATGACCACATCACTCCCCTACTCAAACACCAGTAACTTCCTATTGCCTTCTAAAACTCAAATATAAATTTCTCTTGTTGGGCTTTTGAAGACAATTTGGCCCTCACCTTTTTTCAGCCTCATTACATCCTTTACTCTTTGGTCTAGACAAACTACTCTCATATATGACCCTTTATTTCCCAACTCCAGGACTTTGTCTAGGCCTTTTGTTGTTGTTCAGTCATTTTTTAAATTCATGTCTGGTTCTCCGTGACCCCACTTGGGTTTTTCTCAGCAGAAGTACTGGAGCCCAGCACATTTCACAGATGACAAAACTTGAGGCAAACAAGGTTAAGTGATTTGCCCAGAGTCCTACAGCTGGGAAGAGGTTCTGGCCCTATCGACATGTCTGCTTCCATGCTGGGCACTGTCTAGGTGCCAGTTACCAGTGCCTCAAGGAAGTGCCCTTCTACACAAGTTGCTTCAGGATGCAGTTCAAGTACCACCTTCCACATAAGGCTTTCCCAATCCTGCTGTCTTCCCTGAGTTCTCCTGTGCATACTAATCAATGTACCCATCTCTCCTAACAGAGTTTAAGCTTTTTGAAGGCAGAGACTGCTTCATTTTTTTTGTCCTTGTATATCCCAGGTACCTACAATGATGTTATATAGCAAGTGCTTAAACAATGCTGGCTGGCAGTTTTGGAGGATAGGGAAGGAAGGCCTACGTACCTCAGAAGAGAACTTGGTGGCACAGGTGCCGATGCACCAGCAGACAACAGGTTTGGTGATCCGGCCTTCCCTGACGCTCTGACAGATCTTGTACTCCTCGGTGCCCCCTATCTAGAGGGTGCAAAGAAGCAGTCACGCTGGTCATTCCAGAAGGGGCCACTGGGTTCAAAAAACTTTTCAGATAATGCAGGGATGGGGGACTCCTCTCCCACAAGGCTCCTGCCTTCCTTCCCCAACAGGTGGCCAATACAGAATCAGAGGAGACCTTGTTTTCAGAATCTATAGTTCTAATATTTCTATTTCTCTACTGAGTTAGATAAGAAAGGGACCTTAAATTTCATAGGTTAGACAACAAAAAACCTGCTGAAAGTTAGGATAATAGGAAAATTAGTGAAGGAAAGTACTGAGAAAGTAGGAAGGAAAGTTTTGAAATAAGAGAAGATTCCTTGCTCTCATCAAGAAGAGATGATTTAGACTAATGTGGGAATTCATTTTAACAGCATATTTGTCCCAAGGTTTTTTCCCTTTATTTAAGAGCGAGGAGAAATGAATTTTTGTTGAATTGAAAACAAACAAACAAACAAACAAAGAACTCCAACAGACTTGGAATGGAAAATGCCACATCCAAAGGGAGAACTTTGAAGACTAAAAGTGGATTGAAGCACAGTATTTTCACCTGTTTGTTTTCTTTCTCATAATTTTGCCCCCATTTTGGTCGGATTTTTCTTGCACAATATGAGAAATATGGAAATGTTTAAAAAGATTGCATATTATTAATCTGTATCAGATTGCTTTCTGTCTGGGGGAGGGATATGGAATATCAAGTTTTAAAAAAATGATTGTTGAAAACTATCTTTACACGTGTTTGGAGAGATAAACAATACTATTGAGAAAAAAAATTTTAAAGTACACATAACACACACAAAGCAAAGGATGATTTAGAAATAGATGCACTACATGAAGCAGAATAGAATTACCTTTTCCAACTTTAGAATATTAAGATTCCAAATCCACTCCCCACTAGGAAGAGACAGTGGCCAGCCAGAGCTAAGTGGGATTGCCTTTCTTATTCAGGTAAGGCTGATGGAATCCTCTTATTTTTTTGGTCTGCATCTCTAACTTCATTTGTAAAAGACGTGCCCTGGGCACTGACAGGGAATTGGCTCATAGCCACCCAGGAGGAGGACTTCCTGAGTTCCCGGAGGCACCCTCCCTCTATCACTCTCTGCTGCCTCTCATTCTGCTGAAATTTCTCAATCCTCAAGCTCCCAGAGCTGTGGATCAGGACCAGAACCAAAGACTTACCTCCCCAAGCACCACAATCATCTTCACTCCTGGTGTGTCTTGATAACGCAAGACATGGTCCATGAATGTTGAGCCTGGGTATCTGAACAAAGAGACAATAAAAGGGATCAGAAGAAAGGATTTTGTTTTGAAGCCACACACTGAACTATTTATGGCTACTAAGTTTATTGAGAATAAAAATGAAATTTTATAAACAATACTAGAGGTACTAATAAGTTGATAAACCATACTAGAGTTTATATAAAAGATCATATGTCAAAACCTCCTAATTTATCAATTCATTTCTCAACTGAGGTAATTATTAATAAAGAGCATATAGCTCTTGGCACATAATATGCACTATATAAATATTAGTTATTGTTATTTATTAGTTATGAACCATTCTGGAGGAAGGAGCTTCTTTAGGCCCCCAACAACACTTATTTTAGGCAAATTTGTTATTCTGATGGAACATTTACATTTCACAAAATGCTTTCCATATCTAGTATCTTATTCTCAGATATCTCATTGATGAGAAGATGAATCTGAATGTAAAAAACCTATTTCAGGCCATCATGAGCTCTGTTAGATCCTTAGAGAAATAAAAATATTATTGAGAAAATACTACTAGTTGCAGACTGTGTTGACTATCCAAGTAATAACTTTGTTCCCATGACAAATTTTTTTTGGAGGGGGTTTGTAAACTACTCATTAAGGCCATGAACTAAGTTACGAATGTGGTCCTAATCTTAATAGTGGTGGTAATACCCACACTGATGAAATCACCAACCAATCTTGAAATCCAAACCAAAACCAATCTTTTGATCTGAGGTTTACAACTATCCTGGTGAAAGAAAGTAAACATGAAAACTACTTTCCAGGTTGTCAAACTAAGGTCTAAATAAATTAAGTAACTTGCCAGTGCCAGATAGAGAGCTAAGAGTACAGAACTCAGGTCTCCTGCCCCCCCCCCTTCCAATCTCTTTCCCACTAAATTTAAAACCTTCTAAATGCCCCCGGCCACCCCATTTCTCTGAATTTCTCTGATCCTGCTGATATAGTTACCTGTCCCCACCAATGGCTACACCCTCATAGACACCATCTGTGGTCCTGGAGATGATGTTGTTGAGTTCATTGGACATGCCCCCGGAGCGGGAAACATAGGCCACACTGCCAGGCCGGTACAGTTTGGACGCCAGTATGTTATCCAGCATCCCGCCAGTGTTCCCAATTTTAAAGCACCCAGGCTTAATCCCACCAACCTACAGGGCAGAAAAGACAGATGTCAGAAAGAGTGGAGAGAGCACTTAGGAAATTGTAACATCATCACTTTTGCTCCAACAAGGTCTAGCCAAGAGGGGAATGAATTAGATAGCGAAAACTGTTCACTTAAACTACATGGAATCCTAGATCCTTAGGCAATATCTAAGAAGAACAGAGAAGTAGAGGAAAATTCTACAATACAAAACATAAAAGGCTTTCTGATTTTACCTGATCATGTATGTTATTATTGAATAAGGCAGTCCAACCCCAATAAAAGCACCACCCATCAACAGACTTTGGTGATTAGCTTAATACATCCAAATGTCGATTCTATCTCCCAACACCAAGATTATCCAGGTTACCTCTGAGAGGTCAAAGTTTTTCTTTCTCTCAGTTTCTTTTACCTTGGTAATCCCTGGGGCAAAAATAAAGGCCTCCTTTGCTTACATTTAAGAGACCAATTATTGAAAAGGTCAGAAATGCTTTTTTTGGATTAGGAAAGAGAAAGAGGAGGAAGGAAAGAATAGCTTGGACTTTTTTTTGGTCAGGTTACCACGTGCTTACTAGATTATCAGACACTGTGCTGCTAAGTCCTCAAGAAGCCCACATTGTAATAAAGACACCATGTACAGACACAATATACACAGGCTAACCTGAATTATTTCTTATAAGGAAGACACTGGCACTGAGGGGGACCAGCAAAAGCCTCTTGCAACAGGTAGAATCTGGGCTGATTCTGGAAAACCTGAAGCTAGGAGGCATTCCAAGCATGGGGGTAGGAGGGTAATTACCAGGGTAATGCTCAGCTGGGCAGACAGTGTTACTGAATCATGGAAGACGGAGAAGAACAAAGGGAGCAGGTGTGATGGGCTTTAAAAGCTGAGCAGGACATGTATACATATATCGTATTTAATAAATACTTTAACATATTTAACATCCCATCTGGGGAAGGGGGTGGGGGATGGAGGGGAAAATTTAGAACAAAAGGTTTTACAACTGTTAATGCTGAAAAATTACCCATGCATATTATCTTGTAAAAAAAAAAAAAAAAAAAAAAGCTGAGCAGAATATTTTCTATTTGATAGTAGAAGTAAAGGGAGCCTTTCCTGAGTAGAGACTGATGAGGTCATGGTGAGACTAGTGCTTTAGGAAGAAACTTGGCACCTGCATGGAGAATGCCTCTCAAGAAACACATAGGTAATCTATGGAGAGATTTATGGTGTTATACCACAGTTTTCTTTTATTGTCCTGACTCGGTTTCCTTAATTATCCTGACCCAGTCCTGACTCAGTTTCTCTAATTGTTCTACTTCAGTTTATAATTATTAGCTCAAAGCTCAGTACTGCAAAACCTCCCCTCCCTCTACCAGAATATTTGATAAAGATAAAAGATCTTATGTTTTAGATATCAGAATGCCTCTCCCCATCCCAAGCTATGGAAATATCAGGCGCCTCCCTCCATCTCTGGAGACTCGCCCCACCCTGTCAGAGTCCTGTTCTGCTCTCAGTACCCTGACTCGGCCCTTCCCTCAATCTACCATGTGTACATAGTCATTGAGAACTCACATTGTTTACTGGATTCTTGGAGGCCACAGTCTCATCCAGCCCTGGGATCAAACCATGGATGCATTTAGTCCCAGCATATCTCTCCTTTTAAATTAATTATTAAATACTCTCTACTCTCTATCCTGGCTCAGTTTCTATGGCATTACAATGAAAATGACTTCCCAGACAGAGGAAGAGACAAAAGGGAATTTTTCCTTCCTTGAAAAGAACCACATCTTTTGTTGGTAGGGTGTGTGTGTGTGTGTGTGCTTGCACATACACATGGGTCACAAAATCTTCCTAGAGACATATTTTTGGGTTCATTGCCTGAAGCAGGATTACAAATATACAGTAAGTTACAATTGTAAAAGTAGCCAAGCTTACAGTGGCAGGTCCTATGATGGTCACTCCTTTCTGATCCGCCTTTTTAATTAATTTCCTGGTAAGAGCTTCAGGGATGCCTTCAGCAATGATGGCAATTGTACGAATCTATAAAAGGAAGGAGAGAAAGACGTTAAGGACTTATTTCACTAAACTATTCTAGATCAGATAAGGGAGACCCCCAAGCAGATCACTCTGCCTCCTCTGAAATGCTAATCTTCGCAATTCTCAGCACTGACCTTTCCTCTTCATCCCCAATTCCTACAGAATTCTCAATATCCTTTCCACCAAAGCCAAGACTGTTCTTGATCATCCCAAATGCATACAAGAGTGAGAGGACTGGTGTTGGTGGTGGTGAAAGTGTGTTCCCTTTGATTCCTGGCCTCCCAGACTCCAGAGAGTCTAGAAGGCATATTTCCCAGGGGAGGCTTTTCTAAGACAAATCACCCCTTCCAATCTCCCATGGAAGCTGGATCCTCATTCAGGAAGCCTTCAAAGTGATTTTCATTCAATTGGTGATCTGGGCCTGATATTGATAAGTATCTAGGTCTGGGGGCATTCACTAGCTTTCTTTTCAACTGGAAGTTTTAGCCTCAGACTTCTATAAAGGACAACTCTAAACTCCATATTTTTGCAGATTGTCCGAAGCAGGATTTTGCATTGCCAAGGAACCTCTCTCCTTGGCACAGCTGCCTGTCAGGACTCCTGCCCCTTGTGAAGAGACCCTCTTCTCAGTGCCAATAAAACTTCCCCTTGCCATTCAGACTATTCAGGTTCATGATTCACATTGGACCTGCACCTCCAACCAGAGGGGATTCCCACAACTCTGCACTGTCACTAGAACAGCATCAAGAGTAACTGTCAAATGTCTGAGCAGGTGCAAATACTTCCCAAGTCAGTGATGTTACTCCAGGTTCTACTACTCAGTCAAAACTAAGACTAAGGCCCACCTACCTTTCCCAAAATACTGATCCCTTAATCCATATAATATAATTCAAACACTTTTAAGCCTTTGATATTCATTCCCATCTCTATCTTTCTCTCTCAGCCTTACCTTCTATTTGCTCTGTCCCACCCATCTCAGGGATAATTAAAGAATAGGCCTTTCATTTAACAAATGCAAAACTCTTTGCATTTGGATAACATTTTTAGAGTTATCTTTCAATTCTCTTTTGTTCTGTCCAATATTAATAGGCATTCATTACTTGGAAACACATCAAGCTGGTAGCAAACAGGGAGCAGGAAAGCTGCCAGGATGGGTAATAGATGAGCACAAATAAATCGAGGGTAATAATCAGGGAGTCAGGGGTGTAGCAGTGGCTCAGGGCATTTGCTCTGAATTCAGAAGCTGGGGTTTCTCTAACCTGGTCCTCCCACCTCTAGGACTTGTAAATATTTCCCTGGGGAGAACAAGCCCACCCACCTGTGCATAATTCATGGTCTCAATTGTGCTGTCGTAGGCTGAACGGAGGGAGGCAAAGTTAATGAGCACATCGACTTCAGGATGCTTCTTCATGGCGTCAGCCATATTCTTGAAAACAGGGATCAGGATCTCCTTGTGGCCCCAGTAGAACTTCTGCTTGTGGTCTCCACTATGAGAGAAGTGGAAATGGTGAGGGATGAAATGGGACAAGTCAGGTACTAATACAGAGCAGACCAGAGCTGTGTCCTCCAAGCCTGAGAGTGAGGGACGCAGGAAAGAGGACTAAATCTGTTTTTGGGAGTGGGGAGCAACTCTTGGACTCATTTATGACCTGAGGGGAACTGAGCAAGTCCCTTTTCCAGTTTGAGTGATGCTTCATTTGCAAAATTAGAAAGCTGGATTAGATTTCAAAGGTCCCTTCTACCATAGTATTGACTCCAAAAACTTAAAACTAAGGGAACTCCCAATGGAATAATACCTAGCATTCAGGTGGGTCTTTAAAAAGGTCTGCACAATGCTTAACTTTTGTTATCTCCTGGACCCCTCCTTAGCCACCCTGGGAGGGAGGTGCCATAATTACCCTGTTTTCACAGAAGAGAAGGCAGAGACAGTAAGGATCTTAGGCAGGAAAGCATTTCCCTTGCCTGTGGGAAGGATAGATCCTTTCCCAGAATCACTCCCTATAGGGATCTCTCTGGTGCTGATTTCAGTTAAAATCACTTCGATTTACCTCATACTTTTTATTTAGTCTACAAAGTCCTTTCTCACAAGAACTCCAAGTGAGAGTTTTATATAGGGATAACAATACATGTATTCTTATTTCATGACTAAGGTTCAGGGACACTAATTGCAGGTTCAATATCACGGACCTAAAAAGTCCCTTTTCCATGGTGCAAGGCACACTCCCACTCCCCCCATTCACCATCACCCTCTTCCCACTGCAATTCTTCCTGATGGGGTGACTCACGTGAAAGGATAGACCATGGCAGCCACTGAGGGCTCATCACGGGAACAGATGTAGTCAAAGTCGAGCATGCCCTGCACAGCCCGAGTCTGCATGCCCCACACAATTGCCTTGGTGTGTCGGCTGAAGAGGGTTGTGGCCTTTCCTACATTGGCAGGAGAATAAGATTGAGTACAAGGGCCTGGATCACTAGGGCTCCCACCCTCCTCCTGGAACCCCAAATCTAAGTGGGTTCTGCAGGGAGGCGGAAGGGAGAGCTGTCAACATTCCAGAGAGATGCTGCAATAACACATTAAATAGTTGAACTTGACTAAAACCTTATTAACCTAAAATCAGCCTAAATTCCTGAACTGTCTGAATTGTCTCTTAAAAAAAAAAATAAATAAATAAAGAAGGGTTATATTACTTTGAAGCAGGACCTAATTGGAACATTGGGAAAGAATTGCTAAATCCTGCCGGACTTGCTTGACTGAAGAGATAAAACTCATTTATAACTGTTGAATTATGTGTATTTGCCAATGGGATGTGGATTCCAAAAGTTTACTTTCTTTGATTAAACACTGCTCCTCCCTACTTTGTTTATATAATTGCCACAGCAAACCTTACCTTTCCACTTAAGGGAGAAAATAACTAGCTTAAAACAAAACTACTTCCCCATTGTTCACTTCTTCCAAATGAATCAGAATTCAAAGTAACAGAGTAGGCAGAATCTGGGCCATCACTATTGTGTTCCTGAGGATTCTGTCTAAAGGCAAGCCATGTGTTTTGATTGTAGCGAGCCATTCCGGCTCCTATCCCCTTCTTTCTGGAGGGTTCTCTGTAACCCTTGGGCTATTGCCACCAGGGGCACTGAGAGGTCCTCAGCAGGTAGGTAGGTAGGAAAAGAAGGGGCAAAAGGAGGGAGCTCAAGTGCTTGGGAACAGAAGACTTTCTGCTCCAGCTGCCCCCTTGGATGAATCTGATCTTAATACACTGAAGTAAAAGAGGCCCAAGCCACAGGGGGGGAGGGGGAGTCCAGTGGTCACCAAATCTCAATCTCCTACCTAATGTGGCCTGGTACAAGAGACCTCACCTCCATGGGCCTCAGGTTCCTCATCTGCAAAGTGATGGCAAAGTATGTGGTCATGATAAATGAGAAGAGGCTGGTTCTAGTCTGGCAAAGCCACCCAGGCATCCAGCAGGGTCTGTCCAGTGGGACCACAACCAGAGCAGAAATTAGGAGCCAGAAGGGCAGGAGAACATCCAGTACACCTCTGCTCGTTTCAGAGATGAGGAGACTAAGGCCCATGTGGGATAAGTGAGAAAAAATGCCAGTCACCAGCCACACTTAGGGTCTTCACTGTGCCCCCTCAAACTCGGAGGGACTTTCACCCCTGGGCAAGGGGGAATCCTGGGAAGCCAGAGATTATCACGCAGTCTCTCTCCTAAAGGATAAAAGGGAAGCAGAAGCCCCAGAAAACGCTTCTCAATCACTGCCAATTTCCAACTTTAAACAAGAGCAGAATCTATGTTTGGCTAAAAATGATTCCTGATCCAGCGGCCCTGGAATCTGGTGTGGTTTTGCACAAGTTGAGGTTAACATAGATTTTTTTTTTTTTTTTTTTTTTTTTTGAGGCTGGGGTTAAGTGCCTTGCCCAGGGTCACACAGCTAGGAAGTGTTAAGTGTCTGAGACCAGATTTGAACTCAGGTCCTCCTGAACTCAAGGCTGGTGCTCTATCTACTGCACTACCTAGCTGTCCCCGGTTAACATAGATTTCTATGGAAAAATTGGTCAGTAGTGATGGAGCGAGGGGTTCATGAAAGGCTTGCGTTATCAGCCTGTGATCAGAGAGATACAACCCCAAAAGGTGGACAGAGGGATGAAGCTCCCAGCTCCACCTGTAGGCACTCCAAGTCTGAGGACTGTGTGCTCGTCACTGCTCTTACCCAATGACCAACTTCTGCTCTTGCTCTAGACTTTCCTTCCTGCCTACCATGCTTCAAACTTAGTAGGAGACAGGAAACAAAGGTAGGAAAAAGAGCAACTCATTTTAACTTTTCAAAGATTATATTTTAGCAAAGGTTCAAGGAACCAAATGGTGACTTTTTCTCTGTCTATAAGCTCCTTGAGAGGAGGACAGAGACCTCATATGCTTGAGTTAGGGACCCAGGTCTACAACTTAGATGTACTATGATTTGAATTTAATAATTCAATTTTCTTTGGGGAAACCCTGATGGCCACTATTATCAGGGATCCCACAAATAGCTTCTTTCTCATCACTTTTCTTCCACCTAAAAGTCAAGAGTAATTCAATAGTCAAAATCTGATCTCCATGCCATCCCAACCAACCTATCTCTCCAGGGTGCTCTGGAGATAGCCTTCCTCTCTGGGGTGATCTTGATGTTGGGAATACAAAAAACACAGAGATAAATCTCAATTATCCAATTTACATATTAACCAGGTGCTCAGGATTTTACTTGCTCCTGAACATTCTCCCTTGTCAGTTCCTACTCCCAAAGGAAAGGAAGAAAAATCCAAACACAACCCTACTGCTCTTTGGAGCACTGAAAAGCCAGGTTGGGGGACAGAGGAAGATCGAGACAAGAAGAGCAGGAGATGCGGTCATTTTGGAAACAAATGAGTTATCTTCTATGATGTTCATTTAATGAGATTCCCTTATCCTTCCACAAGTTAAGAGAGAGCTGAATGAATTTCTCAGATACCATGATATGATGACCTTACCTCTCTACCTCCCACCCCTATCTGTGCATGGAAGAAGGAAAAACACAAGACCACCACTCTCAGGCTCCTTCTTGCAAGAAAGGCTTTTATCTCCCTTATTCTTAGTCTAAACTCCAAGCCTCTCCTCCTTCTCTTCTGCCATTCACCCAACTGCACCCCAACCAGGCTCAGCCCTGGTCAGTCACCCAGTTAGAATAGTAGAGTGTTAACATGCCGAGTTAAGAAGAAGAAAGAAACAGGACTCAAGGAGAGAGCGAAGGACAGGAGAGACACTACAAACCCACCAGAGAGGGAGAGGAGGACACAGTAGCATCAACCACTAACAAGGGCACACATTTAACTAGTAATGGGCAGCCTACCTTTCGGGGATCGTGGACTTGGGACTGAATCTGTCAAAGAGAATTACCAAGGCAACTGAGTGACCCACTGAAGACTCCAGGGATGAAGGCATAGTACGAGAGGGCCAAGGGGAAAAAGTCTTTCAATTAAATCATTGCCATGCTGTCCATCAGATTCCCGCCAGATGGTAGGAAATAGGTGGGAAGGGGACTGAGGAGGGGCAAAAGCCTCCCCAACTTCTACTCAGAATATATTTTGGGAGGGAAGAAGACAGTGCAAAGCTGGGCTTCATAATAGGCTCAGGGGCACAGGGCACTGGCCCTGCTGCTCCCTCCATCCCCCTAAGCCAAGCAGAGCAGTCAGAGAATGAGTCCCTCTGATGGGTGAAAAAGGCTGTCACTGACCACCTTACCCAGATCTGTTCTCAGAGCCAGCCACACCAGAAATCCAGGACATCCCACCCACACCCAACTACCACAGTTATTTAAGCCAGGGCCAGTCTGGGGTGGGGAACCCACAGAACTGAAAGAATCCAAATCAGGAAGCTAGCAGCTCTGTTTTCCACTTAATAAAAGAGAAAAGTCAAAAAGGAATTCTGATTTCTATTTTTGACTTATTCTGACATCTGCTACCTGGTCCCCTCCTCTGCTATTATCTTCATCCATTCCTCCCTTTAGCACAGAACACAAAGGCGGATGATAAGGGGAAACTGTCTGAGAGACAGTTCTGCACTTCAAACCTCCAGTAAAACCAGTTTTATCCCTCATCCATAGCCAATTTCATCCTTCTCTTCTAGTTCCTCTCCCCCACATCAATGTTCAAACTACTTTTTCTTCTTTTCCACTTGGCTAACAACCCAGAGAATGGAACAGGCAAGGCCCCAGAGGCTCCTCACCCCTCAGATAGTCTACCTTGAGTCGTGGCTGGTTTGGCCTTCTTTGCAGGGGCCACTTCATCAGCCTTTGATTCAGAAAAAGATGCCGTCCTGCTGGGGGCTGGGGTCTGGTGGGAGAGAGGAAATCTGGGTCACCTCAAAGTCAATGCTGTCTCAAAAGTACCCCCTGAAAAAAATGAGGAAGTGAAGACTACCTGGGGAAAAACCCAATTAGGTTCCAGCCCTGAGAAAATCAGAATGCATCTTGCCCCTTTCTTTTTATTCTCCCTTGTCTGCTAGCAGGAAAACAAGCATGGGGAAAAGAAGGAAAAGAAAAATGTGCTCTACCGAGGAGCTGCCGCTAGCATTGAGGAGGAAGTTGGCAGTGTGGGCAGCAGTGGGAGGCTGGTTGGGAATGGGCCGGTGCCCTAGGGCCATGCCCACGATGGCAGTCATATGGGTTTCAGTGCCAAAGACATGGATGGGGATCCCGGTGGTTTTCCCTGGAGTGAGAGGAGGAAATAAAAACAGTCACATTTAATTTCATAGGGATCACTTCTCACATTGACCAGAAATTACCCAGAACACACCTTATAATTGGCAGTCTTATTAATAATAACTAATATTCACATAGTCCTTTTAAGGGTTGTAAGGTACTCTATCCATTCTCAAGATCCTGAGATGGGAGGAAGTGTTTGTTGGTACTACACAGGTATTGTGTCACCACCTTATTATAGGTGAGAAAACTGAGGCTCAGGGAGGTAACAGGATCACTCAGCTAGTAAATAGGAATCTTTACTCTTTCCACTGTACCAGAATGCCCTGTATTGAATTCACTTCTGAACAAGCCTATTTGAGACCGCCTACCATTTTTATAAGTTGATGTTACTTAAATAAAAGCCAACATTAAAACCAGCTGCCATTTCTTGGGTTTAGGGACTTATTCCTTCTTTCCTTTGTAGGAAAAAAAGTGAATAGGATAGAATAGCATGAAAAGTCAGTTTTAGTTTTTCCTAATTATTCTACTGGCTGCTACTTTCTCTCCCTAATCAACAGTAATCAACTCAATGCTGGCAGGGTTCTTGTTATTCTGTTGCAACTCCCTAAGGTACTTCCTCAAAGTGAGCCATTAATTTCTTTTCAAAGAAATGTTTTGTTGTTTTGTTTTTTGTTTTTAGCATAGGTCTGCTCAGGACTGAATAATTTGTCATAAAATTGTTTGTTTCCAGTTGGGAAGATCATATTTGAGGAGGGACCCTCCTGGACCTGTAGGGCTTACTATCTATACCATGTGTTTTTAGTAAGGATCATTTCACACAAAGTAAACAAACCTAATCACAAATGGATGGGCAGATAGGGGAAAATGGACAAATTAGTACAAAAGAAGAAGAGAAGGCAAGAGTGAAAAAGGGACAGAGCCTTCAATCTTACCAACTTCTCCCATCACCCGTAAGCCCTCCTGGTAGTTAGGACCGCCTCTTCGAACGAAAATGGTGACCTCATGCTCTTTCAGGGGACCCTGATAATCTCGAATTGCTCGCACGATACCCTGGAGACCAACAAGGGATACCACAACGTCTGACTCGCACATAGGACTGAGTATGAAACAACTATATGAGAATGAGAGCCTCCAAATGAGTGTTTCTCAAAGTTTAGCATCCTTAGGAGGCTAGACATTCATTCTAATTAAAATGCTGCCATGAGTAAGGGTACGTGGGGAAATCAGTGAAGGAATATTCATTTGCAATGATCTTCAGAGCCTGTATACATACAAGACAAAACCAGTCTCATTACTTCATAGTCTACCCTTGTTTTTGACCAAAAAGGAAAAAAAATTGGGAAAGGAAGGGATGCTAAATAAAAACCTATATAATCGAAACATTAAACTGTAAAAGAATCTTAGAAAAGTAATTAACAGCAAACATATCAAATGTTGGCAGGATAGTAGAAAAATGGTTATACATTGATTCCCTCCCCCCCTCCCCCAAGGCTGGGGTTAAGTGGCTTGCCCAGGGTCACACAGCTAGGAAGTGTTAAGTGTCTGAGACCAGATTTGAACTCAGGTCCTCCTGAATTCAAGGCTGGTGCTCTATCCACTGCGCCACCTAGCTGCCCCTGTTACACATTGATTGATGGTGGAATTGCAAATTTCAATAATCTTTTTGGAAAGTAGTTTTGAAGCAAGCAATAAAATTACAAATAAATTGTCAGGAAGTATTTTTACAGTGGCATTATTTTTATGTGACTATAAAATAAACAACCAAACAAAAATATCTAGAAGTAACCTAAGTATCTAACTGGTGAAACTGTGGTATGCTAATGTGTTGGAATAAAACACAATGCAACTAAGATGAACAATTAGAAGAACAAAAAAAGAAATCTGAAAAAGATTGAATGAAATAATAAAAAACAGAGGGAAGAGAAGCAGAATTGGATATAAAATTAGTCTTTGTGAGGAAAAAAAACGAAAATGAATGAACAAAAGAATCCTAATGGGAATTTAGAGGGAGTAACTGGACTATGTCATAGTACTTTATCCCCTGAAAATTAATTCAATTTAAATATGAACAGCTACTAAGCAAATTACTGTTATCTGAAGTAATGTTAGAATATTAAGTTTAAGTGAGCATATAAAGCATCTAATAAAAAACCAAAACAACCACTTTAGGATTACTGAAAGATGACCAATCATAAATGACTTTATACCAATGTGGATAGAAAGGGAAAGTGAAGTCTAGTTAATCAGCAACTTTCTTAGTTGCATGCTCCTCAGGAGCCCATCTCTCAAACAGACTATCTTGCCTTTCATGGCCCTTGCTTCCTTGGACCACAGAACCCACATAAATTACCTTCTACCCTACTAATTTACAGACCAATCCTGTAATCCTCAATCACTGGAAAGTACATGCATTTATTTACCTTTCCTCCCAGCAAGCCCTCCCCGTCCCAGAAGCTGCTACTGCCCACAAGAGCCCCTTACCTTGAAGGTGGCAGCAACATTTGTGAAGTTTGCAATACTGCCTCCAATGATGAGTATTTTGCCTGAAATTGGGATGAGGAAAGAAAAGAGATTAAGTATGGGGACAATGACTAGCTCGTCTGGAGGTAATCAAAGTGAAAGAGGAAAGACAATATCTGTCTGTCTGCCATAGGGGGAGGGGCTCCCTGGTATGTACCAGCCCTGAAGCTTGTATTGTGAACACATTTGCTGAATGAAAGGCAGCTATTGATTATAGTCCTTTTCCCCAGGTGGTGTTTTGTTCTTAAAGCACAGAGCACACTACACTACATTAACACTATTTGCTTTTTTAGGAGGAAAGCAGCAGAAATTGCCCAGGCTCTTGTTAAACTTGGACTTGGGACTGACCAGCTCTTCTATAACTGACCCCAGAGCCATCCGAAAATACCTACGATGGAAGTCACAACCCTTCCTGGACTTCTTGGCCCTATAGCTATAAATCACACATACACTGATATATGTGAACTAAAACTGGAGACAATTCCCTTAATGATTATTTCTAATGAGAAGACTATTCTTTTTAACCAGGTATGGAATACGGGAACCCCAGGGTGCAGATGTGTATCAGGCTTTGGGTACAGAAGAGGATGGAGGTTTTCTTGGAGGAAGGCAAAGGGAATCATCTCACCTTGTGGGTGCTTCTCCCGGGTCATAAGGGAGAGGATGGTCTTGGCGTAGTCATAGGTTTGCTGCTCACTGGGAGCTCCAGAGTATTCCCCATAATTAGCCAGTTCCTCTACACCTCCCAAATCACAGATTGTGTCACTGTGAAAAAAGGGATTGGGGTAAGAGGATAGAGGTTATGGTTCATTCTTAAGTTATCCATTCGCCAATGGATCAAAAAAAGTGTTTCCTAAGTAACCACTACAATGCAGAGATAGTCTTCACCTTCAAAGAACATATATTCTACAGGAAGGAGACAGCATGAACAAGGGGAGTGAACAGGAAACTCTGCAGCCTGGGGTTACACATTAAGTGTGGGTAATCATATGATGGAGAGGGTCAAATAGAGTCAAGAAGACCTCAGTTCAAAAACCACCTTAGACACATCTCTGCCTACTTTTCTCTTCCATAAAATGAGGGAGTTGATCTCTAAGATCCTTTCCATCTCTTATGCTTTTATGAACCAACAGTTGACGCTGTTTAAGAAGGGATACTTGTACAGTGCCTTAAAGTTTGTGAGTTACTGTAGGTGCTACGGGTATGATCTCCATTTTAAAATTGAGAAAACTGAGACTCCAGAGCAATGAGGCAACTTATGTTAAGGCCATACAGACAACAAATGTCAAAAACGAGATTTGAACTCAGGACTTCCTAATTCCATGACCGACCGGTATAGAATCACATCTTAATACAGCCCCTACAGAACACTGGCAGGAAGGGAAGGGGCACCTAGGATATGGATAATTGGCTATGTTATTTCAGACTTTTACAGACTGACATTCTCTTTCAGTCATCTGCCATGGCATATTTCAATCCATGCCAAGAAGATAACTAGTAACTAAAATTTACTTTAACATAAACCAACAGGTTAAAATTGGCCACAGTAAAAACATAGAGAAAAGAATTTTGCTTCTAGTTTTAAAAAGAATATTCAGTCTATGCTACGGGCCATTTCCTCTTTGGAGAGGTCCTCTCCTTGTAGCAGTGGGCAGACATGAAGTCTAAGACAATGTGTCACAGGCCACGAGGAGACCAAAAAGAATTCAGAATCTAGGACAAGTGTTAGCATTTGCTGCTTGAGGATCCAGCCCCCCCCCCTTCCCTAGCACTGCCCCCCCATTCACCTGTATACAACAGAGGCACCGCCTCCAGCCACCATGGTCCAAATCCTTCCCTTGGGATTAAGCAAAGTCAGCTTCAAGCTTGCCCCACTTTTGGCATCTAAGTCAGCGATGTAGGCTTCCTAGGGGAAAATCACAGAAATGGTCTCCTGGCCTGGGCAATCTGTCCACAGATGACTTTACTTCCCCTCCCCTTCTCCCCAAATTGGAAGAGAATCAGACACCTCCCTCTCTCCAGAGACTTATAGGAGGTCACTAAACTGGCCTTGGCAGGGGGAGCCCAGGCGGGGCCCCACTTCTGAGACAAGGCTTCCTGAGAATACTGTGCCCCCCATGCTCTGTAATACCCTGTTTGAGCCAAATCCGCCAGCCCTCTGCTGCCCTCATTTTCACATCTCCAATGGACTCTTCCCTTCACCCTAAGTCCCTGCCCTGCTCCTTACCTCCTATAACCTCCTCTGGTCCCTTTTTCTTCCCCATCCCCCGCTAGACATCTGCTGTCTCAGTCTCAGACTCTTCTCTCACAACAACGTCTGATCTCAAAGCAAAGACTTTTACAGGTGGGGGTAGGGGTGGCAAAGAGGTCAATTAGCATTCTGAAAAAGCATCTAGACCGAGCTGCCTTGTGATTCAGCTCAGGGGGAACTGGTTCAGGAGGCAGCAATGACCAGAAACCATCCAATCAAGTTAAGAGCCTCCTGAGCCTCAGGAGGTAGATTGAGAAGAACATTTAAAAGGATTTCTGGCCAGGATACAAAGGCTGTGCAGACATCCATCTCCTATCCCAACTGTCTGAAGGGGTTTTAAGAAAATTAAATCAAACTCATCTTTCTTTTCTTGGCTGAGACTGCCAGGAAGGCTAGGCTTCAGCTACCTATTTTCATTAATGAAGGGCAGAAAATGACAGCCTCCCCTGGATTCTATTTCCAGCTCTGCTCTCCTCCATCCCCATGTGTCCTTTGTCTGGAAGATCCCCTGGATAACAAACCACCAAGTCCCTTTCCTGAGGCTACCCTGTTATGGAGCAATAGGGCCACAGGAGACAGATGATAAGGGAGAGCTGGAGGCTGAGGAGAGAAGAACAGGGCTGTACCTCTGGATAAGCTTCTCTCCCAAAGGGGGGAGGAAATTCCAGGTCTCCCCATTTCACTTTGCAGATGTAGTCAGCTGTGGCATCAATCTTGGCAGCCAGGTCAAGAATATAAACGCCATCCTTTGTCACAACTGGGGAAAGAGCAGCAGAGTCAGATCCTCTCCTCTTGTGCCCCCGAAGTTCCCTTAAACCCCACCCCCCATTGCCATTGGGAATATCTCATGATTCCCAAGATCCTAAAAGATCATGGGATGAGTTCCAAGAAAAGTAGGATTTAGAACAATGAGTTTGGTTGGTCATTTTAATTAGTCTGAAAGTCTAGTTTATCCTCCTTAGAGTCAATGATCCCACCTATCAGCATGGGCTTTTGAGGCAATGCTCTTATTCCTCTTTTAATATAAACCATTACCTTTATCTATTGTTTTCTTCCCCCCAACTCCCCACCCCCCCCATGTATTTGTGTCATGGTTACATTTCTTCTGGTAGATTCATCTCTTTAGCATCCCTGAACACAGCAGGTGTTCTTAACTTGGGGTTAGAAAACTTGTTTCTTTAAAAAACGATAACAGAAAAAACATCTTTGATCACTGTATTTCAACATGATTAGTTTCCTTTGTAATCCTCTGTATTTTGTTGGATGAACTGAAAAATATTCTAAGAAGGAATGCAAAGGCTTCATCGTAGAAATCCAGGATACCCTCCTTCCTCCCAAATATAAAAATCCATAAAAGGGACCAGAAGCAGCATCTAATCCAAAATGACTCAAGGCTACCCATTCAAGTAACTGGATAGAGCCAGGCCTTGAATGCAATTTCTGACTATGTATCAAGCTCGCTTTCCACTGAACTCTGAGGCCTAGAGTCTCCCAACAGCAAGAAACCAGCTCTAGGATGAGGGAGTAGCCTGTTTTACTGCTGGAGGAGGACAGAATCAAGCTCTCCAACTCCCTCCCAAAGTCAGGGTTAATTTAATTCTGGCTCAGTACAAATCCATCTTTTTTCCTCCCACACCCCCTTCCACCCTCCCTCAAGGTCCATTTAGATAATTAAGTTGGCCAGAGATTTCCCCCTTCCACCCATTAAAAGGAATGCCAAATCAGCCATGTTACGAACAAATGATTTTACTTCCTGGCTTTCTGCACTTTATATCAAGAAGTGGCAGCCAAAGGCGCCCGAGCCTCTCTCCTCCTCCAAATCCAGGCTGCCAAACCAAACGGCCTTTCACAGCCTGACTCACTTGCTCATCCTGTAGTGTGTCAATGATTGACTAATTCATCAGGAAAAGTGCTGGTGTGTGTGTGTGTGTTCTGGGAAGGGAAAGGAAAGCAAAGAAGTTGTCTGAGGACATACAGCTAGGAAAAGGTGCTTCTGAAGACTGGGACAAAGTAGGGCAGGTCGTGGCAGGAAGACACTGACTTGAAAGAGCCACAAGGAGAACTCATTCAGATGCCAACAAATTCTCCCAAAGCAAGGCCAAATGTGAAAAGGGCTACAGAATCCACCAGTCCTCCCAAACCCAGCGTTAACTTGGGAGGGCCTGGCCCAGGGATTCTTAACCATCTGGGGAAGAAGGAAGAAATCCCAGAACCCCAGCCAGCTTGTGAAGCCTAAGGCTCTCTGAGCAAAGTTTTTAAATGCACAGCACAAAACAGAGAAGAGTACAAAGGAAGCCAGTTATACTGAAAAAGTTATTACCCTTTCTTAAAAGCAAATTAGATCCTAGGCAAAGCCCCGCTCCCCCCTTAGATTCTAACTGGCCCATATGGACAATGAAGGATCCCTTTCACTATTCTCTACCCTATCTATTAACACACACCTGCTACCAAGGGCAGCTACTCTGGCAAAATCCCAGCAGACGGCTCCCACTCTCTCCCTCCTCTCCCTCCCTCCCACGGGGCAGGCCAAGTTACCGAGGGGGTTGATCTCAAGGTAAGTGAAGTAGAGGTCTTCATACAGATTGAAGAGTCCTGTAATAAAGCTGGCCAAGATCCTGAGTTGAGAGAAGCAGAGTCACTCATTAAGGGAGTTTTCTCGGCTTGGAGGGGAAGGGAGTGGGACAAGGGAGATAGCTGCTCTCAGCTTCAATTCCCCAATGCTAAGACCCAGTGCAACCCTGTCTGCTTCCTGAAAAATCCTTCATCTCAGAGGCTGTCTCAGCACTCACCCTCAGGGCACTGAGGCAGAAAAGCTGACGGGCAAGGAGGGGACATAAGGGGACATAACTGGCAGAGGGGAACACGTGATGAGTGTTTTCTCTTTGACTCACTTCTCTCCCAGACAGGAGGACAGCTTCTGTCTGCCTTGGGTCTGGTTATGTGTCCTACAGTTAGAGTGCTCTCAGAGAGCTTAGGGGGGAACTGGATAGAAAACCTTTGTCTTTTTCCTCCTTCCCAAAAGAATTTAGACTCCTAGAATAAAAGGATTGACTGCCTCCACCAGCCTGTGCTCCATATTTCCCGAGCCCCCCATTCCCTACAACTGGGGGTCACCAGGATCACTGATACTGAGGCCTTCCTAGGTCTCCATCCCACAGGCCACCAGTCCAAGGTCCCACTCCTCTGCCCACACTCACTCTTTCTGGCTCTCAGGAACGTGAGTCAGCAGGTGCTGCTTGATGTCGGTGGGATGAAGTTTCTCATTGACTCCGACCAGTAGCTTCTGGGCTTTGGTGTCCACATCGCCCACATCCATGCCGCCCTCATGATGGAACAGGACATAGTCCCCTTCCCGAGTGGCATAGATGCAGACGTAGAACTCTTCTGCCTGGGGGAGAGGAGGGCAGACACTTAAGCAGGAGCTCACAGTGGTTCCTGAGCCAGGCAGAGGGCCAGTTGAATGTTCACCCGGGAATGCCAGCTCGTCACCCCGAGATCCCGATCCAGCATGGGCCCAATTCCACAGAGTGGACAAGACTAAGTCTGCTCTGTCACCCAGCCTGAGGCCCTCTCCCCCTTAACTCACGTTTCCAGACTCCAATTCCCAACTATAACTGCTTTTCTATTAACCTGATTTTTCCTTTAGACACCTTACAAGTCAACAAAAACAAGGGGACAAGAGGATTTGGGGGAGACAGAACCCTAGGGGTGTGGCCCAGCAGCTGTTAGACAGCAGGTGCTTCTACTGCAGAATCTTCTCCCCTTTTGTCTCTGTATCCTTGAACATTTTAGTCAGTGCTTTGCAGACTGACAAATAAATATCTGTGGATGGATTGACTGATACTCACCTGAGAGTGGGGGACAAAGGGTTCGATGAGGAAGTTCTTAAGGATGCCCCGGGCCTTGCCAATCTGGAAAACAACAGAAAGGCAGAAGCTGAATATGAAACAAATCCTGTTTTGGGAACTGAGAACAGTATCTCTCATTGCTCCAGTTTAGGTTGAGAAGAAACCATCCCTGGGCTCTAACCCATTGCAATAGGAGGAAGAGAGACAGGGTATCCGAGCTTAAGGAGACCTCTCTTGATTATCACACACTTCCCCTGGCAAACACATGGGAAAGTTTCTCCCATGCACCAAGATTTCCAAGGAAGGAAGTGATGGGAATATGTGTAACTCCATATCACTACTGAAGAACAGCATATAATGATTAGATCCTCTCTAAAATGGATGAAGTAGGAAAGAATAAGACAAGTCTATTTGCATTATATGGGCAATTTACTGCCTAAGGTTAGGAGAAAGACAATATGGGATTATGGAAGTCACATGAGATAATACACAGGGAGGAAGAAGAGATAAATCAAGACACTTGAAAAGCTTTTTGACCCAGACCCTCCGGGGGAGTTAGGGGGAACCACACAGAGCTAATCAGTCTGATTGAAGCATTGGCAGAGACTGCTCCCTCCATCAGACACAGCTTATCCCCTTGTCCCTGACTTAATTCCATGCGTCACTGCTGAGTCAGGGACCCAGACAGTGATCCATCATAGCTCCCGCCTAGCCAGACAGCTGCCCAGATGCCCCCTCCCTGATAGGGGCGGGGAAGATGACAGAATCCCCAGGGAAGTGCCATTTCCCCACTACTAAAGCACAAATACACCCAGTCCCCAAAGGCAAGGACATCCAGAGGATAGGGAAGAAAAAAGATTTACAACTTTCTCTAATAGTTCCCTATCTGAAATCTGAAGAATTCCTGTTAAAAAAAAAAAAAAAGGGGAAGAAGTTTATTTCTATCTCCACTCTCAACTCCAAAAACCTTAATCTCCTTCCTTAACCTAACAAACACCTAATGCAAAAATATCATTATTCCCTCTGTACCCCTCTCTGTGTAGCAGGAATTCCACAAATAATGTTCAATTATTCCTATCTGATACTGGGGATGTATGTGACAATTACTCCTATGTCATACTCTATCATATTAACTGATGGCACTCGAAAAGCCTACACTGTTAGAGTAATAAAAGGCAGAGGGGAGGACTGAGTACCATTCAACATGGATGAAATCACTCAAGGAACCCAGACCTAAGTAAGTTTGACCCAACTCGGGGTCCCCTAGGGAGTTCATGTTCTGTTCCTTCCAGCCTCACCGTGATCTCTGTCCCAAGCTTTGTCTTCAGCCAGGATCGGACTTCATCTAAGTTCAGGTTGACTCCAACCAGCCCTAGCTTCCCTCGACGCTTGATCAGCTGATCTGGCTTGACCACCAATTGCTGAAAGAAGGAGACAGAAAAAAACAAGCATTAATTAAATACTACTATGTGCTGGGCCCTGTGCATCTTACAAATATTATCTCACTTTATCCTCACAACCACCCTGGAAGAAAAGTGCTATTATGACCCCCATTTTACATCTCTGGAAACTGAGGCAGGCAGAGGTTAAGTGGCTTGCCTAGAATCACACAGCTACATCTCTAAGGCTAGATTTGAACTCGGGCCTTCCTGACTCCGGGCCCAGCACCACCTAGCTGCCTCATTGGGAGAGACTTGACACTTCAGTCCCCAAAGACCTTAGATTCTCCTCTTTGCTTATTCCAATCCTTCAGACCCAAGTTCTACTTCCCAGGTCTACCAGGCATCTTTCTAACTGTTCCATTCCAATGGAACACCTGGCCGGCCTGCCACCTTGCCTCCATTTCCTCACTGAGCTTCTGCACTGGCTCTTCTCTCATGCCCAGAATGCCCCCCCCCCAATAGTTCCCTGCAAGGCTCATCCCTAAGCTACTTCCTTTCCTCCTCCACCTCACCTGCCCCCTCCCAACATCATTGTATATGTATTTTTTGCATGCATATATATTAATTATATATATATTTACAAACACACACACACACACACACACACACACACACACACACACACACACACACACACATTCTGCATGGCTATCTCTGTCATCATATTGTATCCTCCCAATAGAATCTAGGCTCCTTGAGGGGAGGGCATGATTCTTATATTTGCATCTGTAGTGCGGAGCAGAGCAGCTCTTGTGGATTCATTGGTCCACCTCCCTCTTTCTAGGGGTAGAGCTTATGGCCATAGCTCAGCCTAAACTGTTGCATGCTGTGTCAGTCTCATTAGTAAGATTATCCCTGCCACTCCCCGTCTCCCCCAGGTCCAGTAGGCAGCTGACCTGGCTCACGAGCCATGGGTGGTCCTGCAGCAGGTGGGACCAGTCCGTGTCAGGGGTGACCCGAGCATACTTGAATCGGTTCTGAATTGCAGATGTAGTACAGATGTACTTGTAGAGGAGTTCCTTGCCCGTCTGTTCTGATATAGCTTTGGCTGACATGGCTACAGGGGGACTGCCTGCCCAAGAGAAGAGAAGAAGCGGCAATGAGACAATGACCTGTCTTAGTCTCTCCCTCGCCCCCAAATCTCGCTGGACTTGTGGCTTGTGACTCTCAGATTGAAGACCCTCGTTTAGTTCTACCTGGGCAGCACCTTTCCCCATCAGGGCTCCAACTCCCCCCTCAAACACCAGAACAACTGATCTTGACACCTCTCCAGGAAAGAGTGGAAAAAGGCTCCAAGAGGAATAAAGTGGAATTTTCCCTAATACTCGGGAAGGATAAGAGATGCTACAAGAACGAAACCATGGGGGAAGTCAGCAATAACTCTTTCTGGGAGAAACTACTTTCAGCTCTGCTTCCACTCCAGGCTGGCAATGTATTTAAAGCCAAGAAAGCCCACCTTCCCACCACATTCTATGGATGATGAAAAGGAGTGTGAGAAAGGCCATCTACCCTTTTTTGGTATATCCTGGTCTGGTGAAGCCTGTGGACACCTTCATGTTAAACATAAAACCTAAAATACACAAGATCCCAAGAGAATCCACTTATATTGAAATAGTTATCAAAATACAAAATAATTAAGTTCAAAGAACCCAGATGATACAACAAAATCCTATGTCCCCACCTTTTCAGCAAACACAGTTTTCCAACCTTTAGTACACTCAACCAGAATTGCACAATCCCTTCTAAATTTCTCTTTGAATCCCTTGTCACAATTTTAACTCACTGCCCACTAAAAAACTACATCTATTACCCCAGGACTCTGGACAAGCCAAGTATTTGTGGGCTGATAATGGGAAGGACTGAGGAAGCCCTATTCCAAAAGCAGACCTTCCTGTCAGAATATTTCTATTCTGAGGGGGAAGTAGTGAGCTTATGTGCCTCCCAGCTGGGTTATTTAGCAGCAGTAATTGTAGATCTCAGGGACTCCACAGGACCAGTCACTCCATTTGTAGGCCTCATTTTCCCCAGATGTAAAACAAGCAGGTTGAACCAGATGATCTCTAAAGGCTCCCTTAAGGCTCTAAATAAATAATTTCAGTTGGGCTCCTGGGGGACCCCACAGAAGGGAATCTCCTGACACTACAAGAAACAAGTGAATTTTGTATTTTTAGGAGCCCCAAATCACAGCATCCTACTGCCACTCCAAGAAAAAAATACAATACCCTGATAAAGATTTCTCCATCCACCTACCCTCCCTTCCTTGTCCAATCCTGTTCTGTCCTCCCACAAAAACATCAGGAGTAACAGGTTGGGGAAAGAGAGGGAGGGGCCAGTGGAGAAAGAAAAAAAAAAAAGATGAAGGGGTAGGGGAGGACCTACAGTCAGGATTTCTTCCAATGCCTGCAAAAGTGGGTTACAGAGAAAAACAAGGCTTTCTTCCTTTGAACACATGAGGATCAGTAAAGTCTGTGTGAGAAAATTTTTCAAAAAAGAAATGACACTTGAAATCTGGTCAGTGTTGGTCTGGGTTTTAGCAGGTCTTGCCATGTCTGGAATTTTGCCCCTATCCAGGGATCAGAAGTGAAGCATCATAATGAGAGAGGCTCTTGTCTGAAAGTCTGCCTAAATCCAGCCCTATCCCCATGTCCTCTCCCTTATATAGCTTATAGAGAATCCTTTTAATTTTTTTTTCTTTTAAATCTTTTAAATTTTGTCTTACTTGTACTGAAATCTCTTGTTTTTACCGACATCCCTAAATATATCATATTCCTTTCCTTTCCTGGCCCAGAGAAATCATTTTCCTTAGAAAACCCAGAGACATCTCCCTTAAAAACTCACCTCTGCAATGGAAGGAGGAAGGTGCGTTTTCTCACCTTGGAAAGTTTAGTCTCTTTTTTAATCCTAATCTGAACTCTGCCATGTGGCCTAAGATAGTTTGATCAATCTTTCTTCATCTCAGTTACCCAGTCTATAAAATGGGTATAATCAGATAACTCTCAGCACTACAGAGAAGCATCAGTAGGCATGGGACTGAGAACCATTTTCGGAAATGCCTTGGTGATCTTATCTGTTTCTTCCTAATTTGAGGCTGATTCTTCTCACTTTCCCATACTCACACCCCACCATCCCTACCTCCACCTACCCAAGTTCTCAAAGGCAATTTCCCAATCTTCTTGACTCTGGGACCAGAAAAACTGGTCTTGAAGTAGAATGAGGCACACCTCCCTTTCCCCCCTTAAATGAAGCTGGGGAAGACAAGTGCCATGGCAGAGATGGAGACAGAAACTTCACTCTCAGTCCCCATCCCCAAAATCAATCTGGATAACATGTCCTTGTCACAGATGCCCCAGCCTAAATGCCAACTAGAAGTAGAGAGCAACAAAATGGTAGAAAGCAAAATGCGACCATTTGGGAAATACTTTAGAAGTCTGGCTTTCTAATCTCCTCCCTTAAACAATTCTCATTAACAAAACTGTAGTGGAGAAGACATAGAGGGTCTATTTACTAAAAACAACTAATGGGTTTTGGTGACTGGAATTCACAAAAAAGGGGAAAAAACCCACACTGAATAACAGACTGCAAGAGGAAGAAAGTACGACTCATTCACCAAGGCCATCTTTCAGACAAGGAGGGAAAGTCACTAAAAAGAGGCGCCAGTTAAGGATCATAGCCCACCGGACTCCTCATCCCCATGCTTAGGGAAAGCACTAGCTCCGTCAGTGCGGGTTCCCAGGCAGATGCCAGATGTGAGATGAGATAATGAGTGGAACTTCTCAGGGTGACCACAGAAGTGATGTGGGAAGCTACATTCACACCCAAGGCACTTTTCTACAGGCTAGGTCCTTCCAGCCCGAGGCTGCTGGCTGAAACAGAACAAGAGTTCATTCCCTCCCGGTCCGTAAGAAAGGCGAACCGGACCAAAGAGTAGCAGAGGCCGTGTATGCTTCCCAGCTGGCTCCATATCCTGCCAGAGCTGGAGGGCCTGGATTCATCACCAGCCCTGGCTGAAGCCAGCACAGCTAACTACCCAGGAGACTGAAATTCAACTTCTGGTGGGCCGGGGCTGGAGTCAGTGAGTTAGAGGATTTACCAGGAAGCCTCAGAAACCTACCGTGGCTGACCAAGAGCAGGCTAATAAACAGAGGAGCGACCTGCGGGCCGGCCGGTGGAGATGAGGGGCTAGGCTCATTCCTGTGCAAAAGAACTAACAGGATCAGCATCTACTCCTCACCCAGGATTAAGGGCAGAAGGAGGTAGCCCCCTCTACTCAACATCTGGACAACCCGCGCTCTCCAAGGAAGCTGGGAGAGCCAGCAGGAAGGCCAGGATAAAAACGAGTTCGCCCTCACACAAACGCCTTTCCTTGGAGTGTGACTAGAGGAGTTTACCCTCCATTTAGCCCTCCAGGAACACAAGTCCGAAGCAGAACCAGTGGCAGTCATTTCGGGGCCCCTTTTGAAAGCCTCGTACACAGACCATTCCGTGTGCATAACACGAGAGCCAGATTAGTGGAGAAGCGCTTGTTTGCCTCCCCCAGACCGGGCAGCCTTTCCTGAGAGCGATGGCAGTCAGTGGGGAGCCCCGAAGGAGGCCTGTGGCGGAGCGGAGCCCGCGCGGACAGCCGGTGACGCGCCCCAGGTGGGTGTGCTCCGCTCCCACACACCAGGGCTGGGGAGAGGGAGGTCAAGCGGGGCACGGAGTAAGGAAGGGTGGGAGTCTCGTTAGGAGGTTTTTCCGAACAGCCCCTTCCCAGTGGCGCGCCTGCCTCTGTTCCTACCACCTGAGTTCAGCCTGGCCTCTGATACCCCCGGAAGGATTCCCGAGGAGGAGGGCCCAGGGCTCCTGCGTGCTGTGTAACTAACATTTGGGGAAGGGGACGAGTTCAGAGGGCAGTCTAAGTCCCTGCAGCAATACCCTTTCCGGCTTCTCCAGCCAGATTGGAGGCGGAGGAGATGGGAGCGGTGGGAGGTCCTCCGGCCGTCCCGACCATCTGGATGGATAGAGCAGCCCGGACGAGATGGCATCATGTTAACACCTAATCCCCCCAGCTCCGCCCCTTCCAGCGCAGGAAGACCCCACCTCCCAATGGCCTTTCCAACTCACCCCGGCCCGAGAGGACCCGGCACGCGGGAGTCCCAGAACCGCGCCCACACGCCGGCCCCACAATTCCTCACTGGCCCAAGTGGGGTTCGAACCCCTAAACGCAAAGATCCCGGGGTAAGGGGGGCGGGGAAGCACCCTGGACTTGTGCAAACTGGCCGCACTTTTCCCATTTCTTTTCCTCCAGGCTAGGGCCGGCTCGAGGTATCCGACTCCTGGGGTGTGAAGGCGAGGGTGAGGGGAAGAGGGTGGAGGGGTGGGGGGCGGGGGAAGAGCCCCCACTGGGAACAAAACCGGGGAGCGACAGGTGCCGGCAGGCGAGGGTGGAGGGGCAGAGGCGGGAAGAGGGGCAAACACCAGCTACGAGCAAACCTTGGCAAAGACCAGAAACGCGAGTGCGCGCGCGTTTGCGCGGATGGCCGGCCTGTTGGGGGAGGGGGCAGCGTGCTGACCACGGCTGCGGACCATGCAAAGATGACCAGAGAAAGGCGATCCCGGAGGGCCGAACGAGCTAACTTCCAGCGGGAAGGGGGCCCGGACGCCGGGTTCGCGCGATGCGACTGTCGTAGGGCTAAGGGGGAGGAGGGGAAGCGGGCGGACTGGGAAAGGGATCCGTACCGCGGCCCACGCGGCCGCTCGCAACTCACCTCTCCGCGGCCGCCTGTCGGTGGTAGTCCTTCCGAAGGCCCGAGTTGCAGCCCTAATCCCACTGTGCGCTCCTAGGAACTTGTGCCTGCAGCTGCCGCCCCAGCCCCGGCTTTTGTCCGGGGCCTAGACAGGCTCCTCCCCGCCCCCCACCCCCTTCCATCTGCTCATAGCTGGGAGATCCCAGGGATTGGCCACACGTGTCTCCTAGCCTGTTCTTGAGACTCTCTTCCTATTCGCTGCTCGACTGCGACCCCGCCCCTGAAGGCGGGTCTGGGGATTGCTGGGACTTGTAGTTCTGTTTTCCCGACCTGCCCAGGCCGGGGAAGCTCGGAGCCTAGCTCCGCCCCTCCCAGCTTCGTCCCGCCTCCGTCTTTCCGACCTCTCAGGCCCTCCCTCCTTCGCGGCACGTCACGGAACAGTTCTGCGCCTCCTCCTCCCCTCCCTCCCTTACGCGAGGGCGGGGCCATTGGTGGGGAGATGGGCAGGGCTGGCTCTCGGAGGATAGGGTGCCACGCGTGGGAGCGGTGGGCTGTGGCCTGATCCGTGGGCGGGGCCAGTTGCCATGGTGATCCCGCGAGTAGGTAGGGGGACTAGGGGTGGTGGAAGGGTCGCTGTAGGGGCTGGTCCAGCGCCCCTCCCACCAAAGCTTTCGGCCGGCGTTAAGGCCGTCGAGTCCGGGGCTTGCCTAACAAATAGAGAGCCCCGCTGGGTTATTGGGTAAGGCTGCCTGCAGCAGCTGCAGTCAGGTCTGACCTTTCCACGTAGATGGAGTGGGGGAGGGAATCCTGGGCGGCCGGAGAGGGAGGGAGGGTGATGGGGCGGCGAAGAGGTTCCGACAGCTCCCCCCGCCAGCCTTCTAGGAAGCCGGGCCAGTCCTAGACAAAGAGATCCCCGAGCGGTAAGGCTTTCCGAGGCACTGCTGGGGACTCTTACCTAATCTTCATGTCTCAGCCAGCCTAGCCCCGGAACCTACGGTTTCTTCCCAATACACACACACGTGTGTGGGGGAAAGGTTTCTGAAATGGAAGAGCTGTCTTTGTGCTCCTAACCAGGGGCCAGTAAGCGTGTTCGTACCGGAGTTTTCAAGGCTAGAAGGTGGAGAAGTTTAATGGGTATTTTCCAGTACAACTCCTTCATAAAGTCTTCCCCCTCCCAGGAAAAAAAAAAAAAAAAAAAGTTTCTAATCGAAGCCATCAAAAGCAAGATTAACCCGTCAAATTTGTCCTGGCTTTGAATGCAAAAGCCCATTCATTAACATACTGTGGGTAAACAAGGTCAAGTTTGAGTCATTCCTGTCCGAATAGGGCATGGTCTGCTACCACCACCCTCACCATCACTTGGCACCGGCTTCTGATTTGACTGGACTGTGTTGAGCAGCTTGTCAATTTTGAACACAAAGTTGTGTAAACAAAAGATCCTAAGATCTGTTATATTTCTCAATACCATTCATTTTGTTAAGTATGATGTAATAAATTTTCCAAATTCAAAAAATCTACAACATATAAAAATGGAAATAACTCAAAAAACATTATAAGTGATTTGTTGAAATTTTTAACCATTATATTTAAGTTGTGTAAAAAAAATCTTTAAAAGTGTAGAGAAGGTGACAAATTTTTTTTAAGAGCATTGCTATATAAAATCTGGAAATGTCTGCTTCATAGTGTCAGAGACAAGCCTGTCAAATCGATGGGGGAGTCCTCAGATCAGATCCTTCATATGTAATGTTTGTTGAATCAAATTCAAGTAGAGCCTTTGGATTATCTCATCTAAATCTCTGATTTACTTGGCAATGTCTCCTTTAGGAAAAGATACCATCATCAAAAGATCATTTTGATCTGGAAAGAATTTTAAAGGTCATCTGGTCTTTTGTGGGCAAAGAATTGAGGCCCAGCAGTTACAGTAAACTTGTGAGGGAGAGGGCCATCTGCATGGAGAAAGGAGGACCGGGGGACAGAATATGGATCACAACATCATAATTTTCGTCATTTTTGTTACTGTTTATTTGCTTTTTGTTTTCTTATTTTTTTTCCCTTTTGACCTTTTTTTTCTTGTAAGGCATGATAATTGTAGAAATATGTAAAGAAAAATTGCACATGTTTAACATATACTAGATTACTTGCCATCTAGGGGAGGGATGGGGGAAGGGAGAAAAAATTGGAACATTAGGTTTTGCAAGGGTGAATGCTAAAAACTATCTTTGCATGTGTTTTGAAAAAAAAAATCTATTATTAAAGAAAAAAAAATGAATTGAGTGAGGCCCAAAAAGGTTAAATGAGTTTTCTAAGATAAAAGAGGTCATAAATGATAAAAGTAACACTCAAACTCACATTCTGGTCCTCTAAAACCAATGTTCTTTCTACTGTACCAAAACTACTTCATTATAGCTCCTTCATCTTCCCCCAGTCTTGTGTCTTCCCAGCTAAACCCAGGAAGCCACAGAGCCCAGAATTGACATTCAGTGGCCAGTTCAAGTAAGGTCAGTTCAAGCTTCTAAAGCAATGGCATACTTCCATCTTCCCTCTCCCCTCATCAGCCAAGGTCCCAGGCAACAAGTTTTGCAACAGTTCCCAAGAGTAAACAGTTACCCTAGTCCATCCTCTATCCAGTTTCAGGTCAGGCGGATAGCAGGTGGACAAGGCTCCTCTTTACTCCTCCTACCTACATCCCAGCTGAGTTTTTGATGATGTCATTATTTCCCCAAAGATCTTTAATCATATACATTTAGAATATACTCTTTTCCATACCCCTATTCTTCCTACTAGAACCAATTACAGAAATAAAAAAGGAATGTGGGAAGACCAGAGACTTCTATGCTTCTATACATATATACTGCCCTTCTTGGAGCTCCAATCCAAAAAGAGACCCCCAGCTCTTCTCATTTTGGAACAATATATTTTCAACCATGATATTCCTCTATCTTTCCTTTCTCCTTTCCCATTATCTTAATATAAGTCCTCATTACCATCCTTTTTGGACAATTTCAAGAGCCTCCTACAAAGTCTCCTCACACCCTTTTTTTTTTTTTTCTTGGCCCAAAGTGGTCTTTTATACTAATGTAGAAATAGTTTTTCTTTCCAATCACATCATTCTTCTGCTTAAAAAAAAAAAAAAAAAAAAAAAAAGCTTTAGTAGTTTCCTATCACCTACTGAGCAATATTCAAACTGCCCTCCATAACTGGGTTGCTATTTTACATTTCCAGCCTTACTTTGTCATCATGGCCGTACTCCTTTGTTCATTCTGTGCCAAAATGCTCCAGTCTCTACTTATATATCCAAACTGATGATCTTTTTATGTAAAAAATAACTTTTTATTTTCAAAATACATGTAAAGATAGTTTTCAACATTCACCCTTGCAATACCTGTTTCAAATTTTTTCTCCCTCTCTTCTCCTTATTCCCCTCCCCTAGCTAGCAAGTAATCCAATATATGTTAAACATGTGCAATTCTCCTATACATATTTCCACAATTATCATGCTACACAAGAAAAATCAGATCAAAAAAGGAAAAAATGAGAAAGAAAACAAAACGTGAACAAACAATAAAAAAAGGTAGGAGTTTAAAACCTTTTAATACTTATCCTTTAAAGCCTAATTCAAATGCTACTAGTTTCATGAAGCCCTTCCCTAGTCCCCACCCCACACTTTGCATTGCACTTTTCTTTGTATCTTTCCAGTGCTTTATCATTTAATGTATATCCTAATTATCTGTGTTCATATTTCATCCTTCTACTGACCAGAAAGGTCCAGGATGGTAGGGACAATATTTTGAAACAACAAAATTTTGTGTCTTTCCTAATGATAAGTAAAAAGATGTGATATTATATTTTAACAAATTTAATATGTTAAATATTATATGGACTATTATATTATATGGAAATAAATATGGACTACCTGCCATGGGGGGGCGGAGGAAAGGAGGGGATAATTTGGAACAGAAGGCTTTGCAAGGGTCAATGTTGAAAAATTGCTCATTCATATGTTTTATAAATAAAAAGCTTTAATTTTAAAAAATTTTGATGTTGTTCATCCTTTGTTTTCGAAGAGGACCAATGACCTCAATGACCTCATGATGATGTGGTAGGTGACTTCTTGACTTTCAAGTGAATTGGATTTAAGTGAGGCAAGGTTACACAATGTCACTCTTTCTTCCAGAGCCCCTGCAGGTCAGTGGCAGGACAAGACAATAGCTCAGGATGCCGAGGATGATTCACAGGGCTGCTTCTGCCTTCATGGCACAAATTGTTCTGCCAGGGAAAGTCTTCACATGCTTGGACTAGCAATCCCCCGAACTCATCATTGTGTTTGAGGTCTGTTGATTGGGTAATACAAGTTTGTTGAATGAATCCTACTAAATTCCTGGAGTTAAGTGGGTTCATTGACAACACCCCTGTAGCCTAGAGGCCCATAAAGGGAAGCTAAAGCAGAGAGATCTACTATACAAGGCCAGGGGGTTTTAACTTTGCGTAATGGACACCTTTGACTATCTGACAAAGCCTGTGAACCTCCTTCTTAGAAGAAAGTCTTTAGATGTGCAATATAAAATATGCAGGATTGTAAAACCAATCATTGAAATAAAGATGGGATTTTTTTTCCCTCAGACACTTCACAGAAGCTCTAAATGACCCTCCCCAGGCCCATGGACCCCTGCTGGGCGTTCCTAGGGCTAAACTTGGCACATTCTTTTCAATCTTGGGACTCCGTGGGAGGGAGAATCATTGCTCAGCTGAGTGGTAGTAGTAGAGAGAAGGGGGAAGGGCAGACCTGCCTGGGGGAAAAGATGCCCTCTTACCCTCACACATCCCTTGGTCCACCCCTTAGATGATCCCCAAATACCTTTTTGGTTTTTGAATCTCTGGATAGTTTGATCTTTCACAGTCAACCTACCTTCTGATGTCCACAGTCCCAGGCTAGTTAATTTCCTCGATTAAAGGGACCCTAGACCCCAGGAAACCCAGGATCAATACTAATCAACAGGATGATTGCTTACAATTTACAAACCTGTGTTCTCTAGTTAAAATAGAAAAATTAAAAGGCTTAGTCATGAAATGAAAATTGGCCCTGGAGGCAGAACATAGGGAGAAAAAGAGGGCTATGCTTTAGAGTTGTGAGTAGCATCTGCCCTTGGAAGTCGTTATTAACTCCCCCCACACTGAAGGCTCCCAACCTCAGTCTCAGGTAGGTTCTGCTCAAGGAGCCATTGAAACGGATTGCTGCTGGGTGCTGAGAGAGGAATGGGAAGAGCCAGCACTATTCTAGGTATGGAGGGGAAGGTGTATCAGCTTGAGCATCAGCAGGGAAGGCTGTGCTGGACAGTTCTGGGCAAGGGCACCTTCTTATCTTACCCCTGATCTCTGAATACAAACGAATTAGGAAAAGAATAAGGGCAAAAGGACTCTAAGACTCTGAAGATTCATGAGACTGGCTCCCTAAAACAGTATTTGAGAGACAACGTACTATACTGAAGTCAGGAACCTGGGTTTAAATCCTAGCTGTGTCGAGTTGGACAAATTATTTCATCTTATTGGGTCTCAGTTTCCTTATCTGTAAAATGTATGTAATATACTACATTCTTTTTTTTTTTTTTTTTCCTGAGGCAATTGCAATTAAGTGACTTGCCCAGGGTCACGAAGCCAGGCAGTATTAAGTGTCTGAAGCCAGATTTGAACTCAGGTCCTCCTGACTTTAGGGCTGATGCTCTATCCACAGCCCACCTAGCTGCCCCTACATGCTTGCTTTTAAGAAGCAAATGAGATGATGTTTGCAGAGTGTTTTTTACAAACTAGAAAGAGCTATATGTAAATGTTCCTGGGTTTGGGAGGCTTTTTCAGAATGTTACCTCCTACGCCTGATAGAAGCTGCCCCTAATGACACAAAGGAAGACTGGTTTGGTTTGCCTCTGCAGAGGTAAAACCGGTGTCCAAAAAGATAAGATACTTCCCACACAAGTTTCTTTGTTGTTCTATCTTATCTGACTCTTTGTTTCCCCATTTGGGATTGTCTTGAATGGTTTGCCATTTCCTTCTCCAGCTCCTTTTGCAGAACTGATGCAAAGAGGGTGAAATGACTTGCCTTGAACCCCACAGCTAGCAAATGTTGGATTTGAGTTCAGGTCTCCTTAACTCTTCTTAACTCTAGGCCCTGAGCTCTATCCGCTGGGTCATCTAGCTACTCCTGACTTACCCAGAGCTAATACCACAATCTCCCAAGTCCTGTCCCCTCCTACTGGAGAGGATATTCGCTATTGAAGCCATTCTTCTTCCAGAATCCCTTTCTTCCACTCCACCCTGTCCAAATCAACAGTCCCTAGCTCACACAAATCATTCACCCTTGACTTTCATGTGGCATAAATATTCAGATTTATCTGTTGATATGCTTATTATTCTGCTGCCTTACCCTTGCCTGTCAAGCCTCAGCAATATTCCAGAGCTAGACTGACAGACTGGGTCAAACCCAGCTGTCATGTTGCCTAATACTCTCAGTGAGACCATGGGATTGTCTTATTCTCCTTGGAGTGCCCCATCCACATTCTATTTTCCTTCAGTGATCCATGGTGGGTTGTGTTTTTCTATCCGTTATGGGCCTGCCTCCCCCAGTTGATTCTCCAGAGGCAGATCTTGTCCTGGTAACTCATTCAGGCATTCCACAAGCATTTATTAAATGCTTCCTGTGTGTCAGGAACCTAGCTAGGGGATAGGGCTATGTCCCTTCCTCAAAGCGCTTACATTCTATGGGGGAAAGAGAGGATGGATATACTAGAAAGTGAAATAGACACAAAGCAGTTTCCCGGGGAGAGCCTTGGGATGATGGGAGTTTCCTGCAGGGAGTGGCATTTAACCTGGGCTTGTGAAGAAAGCTAGAGATTTCATGAAGAAGGGGTAAAGAAGGGAAGGCAGGCTAAGCATGGGAGACAGTCCGGGCAAAGGCACAGAGATGGAACAGCAATACAGGAACAAGTCAGGTGGGAACGAATAGGGAGCATCTTTGGCAGAGGGATGTGTGGTCACCTGGGGAAACTGAACCACATTTTGAGAACTTAGAAGACCACAAGGAAGAATTTGAGGAATTTGTTTTAGCCTAAACCTACCGGGAGCTTTGGATCTTACAGCCTGGGGGGGATGATATGATCAGAATTGTACTTTAAGGACAGGGCCAGGAACTGGCCCTGGGACTTCACTGGGATGAAGAAATCTCAGAGAAAGAAATTCCCTCTAAGCAAAGAGGCTACCTCTGTAACTGAGCTGCCTAGAGCATTCAGTGATTTGCCCAGTGTTACACAGCCACCTTGTGTCAGCAAGGACCTGAATTCAGGTCTTTCTGATTCCAGCTCTCTATCCACTAATGAATAATGAGCATTTATATTGCGATCTTTGTAATGCAATTTATATCGAAAACTTTCTAGTGCAATTTATATCACAAACTTAATAATAGTGCAGTTTGTATCACAAACTTTGTAAAGCAATTTATATTGCAAACTTTAAAGTTGGCAAAATACTTTACATATGTCATCTATTTGATCCTCACAACAACCTTGTGAGGTAGGTACTATTCATACCTCCACTTTACAGATGAGGAAACAGGCAGGAAGGATAGGCACCTTACTCAGTCACAGTGTGATTTGAACTCAGCTCTTTGGGACTCCAGCTGTAACACAATATACTACAACACCGGGCTGCCTCATTGTACCACACTGCCTGTCTTATTTGGCAACTCCATGAATAACTTGGTAGTTGAGGAGGGGAGGATGATTTGTAGAGAGAAGAGGCTAAGAAGAAACAGACTTCATACTGTTTCCAGCCTAATGAGACTTTACTCAGCATAGGATGCAAACACAACCAACCACTGGATATATTAATAATGTGATGAGGAGACATACAAAACAAGGATCCCTTTGAGAACTGAGTGGGGACAGAAGACTTGCAGACAGAGGATTTGGAGAAGACAACAGATAAAGAAAACAGAAGGGACAATTGGAGAAAAGCTATTTCAGTTGAGCTACAAGATGGTTGTAATTTTAACATTTTTAAACCATTTAAGCAAAGGCAGGGACACGCAAAAGTACAGGGAGTACTTACTGATTGCAGGGACAGAATAATAGGGTTTGAGTGAAACACAGAGTGGAGGGGAATAATATGGAATGAGATTCAAAAGACAGGATGATATCTACTTGTGGAAAGCTCTGAATGCTATGCAAAGCAGCTTGGACTTTATTTAGCAGGCAGCTTAAAATTTTTTGAGCAGCAGATTATTTTTACTTTATGTCTAAGTCCGATTTTTCTTGTGCAGCAAGATAACTGGATATGTATACATATATTTATTTAATATATGCTTTGACATGTTTAACATGTATGGGTCTACCTGCCATCTAGAGGAGGGGGTAGGGAGAAGGAGAGGAAAAGTTGGAACAGAAGATTTTGCAAGGGTAATGCTGAAAAATTATCCATGCATATATCTTGTAAATAAAAAGCTATTAAAAAAAAGAAAAATTTTGAGCAGGGAAATAGTTTGAACAGATCCTTGTATAATAGCTAAGAGTTAGTGTTTATAAAGTGCTTTGTAAAAATGAATTTCATTTTATCTTTACAACAACCGTAGAAGATAGGTGTCAATTTGTTGATGAGAAAACCAAGGTTAAGAAGAGTTGTCCACCAATCACACTGCCAGTAAGTATCTAAGGCATGGATTTGAACTCAGGACTACTTAATTTAGGCTAATATTCTATCCATTGTATCACTCAGCTATCTGGATAGATGGAAAATTAGTCTTGAAGGAAGGCTTGGTTGAATGGAATAGAAGGCTAGCAGGAAACAATTGCAATAGTTCAGGCAAAAAGTAATGAGGGTTTGTATTAGGGTAGTGGCAATAGGAGGAGAAAGGAGAGAAAAACAGAAGGGGAAGATCAGGAGCAGAAATGGTAGAAATAAGAATCAAGGCAAATAGAAGAATCCCTTAATTTCAATGGTCACAGGCTAAGTCCTTACTTTATTATAGGGGAGATAAAATAAAAACCATAAGATAATCGACCAATAAGACCACCAGGTTGACTAACAGATCTACTATATATTTAGGCTCAGTTTCTCTTCTGTAAATAGTTAAGGGGCCTAGAAATCAGGGCAAGAAGTAGAGATTTGGGGAGTCTCCCTAGAAGTTCAATGGCAGGAAAATTAAAGCTGTGGAAGCAGATAGAAGATTGCAATGGAAAGGTCCTTGAAAGGAGCTCAGGAGAGAACTTTGGGATTTACCTTAAGAATTTGGGAAGAAGATAAAGAACCAGAAAGACAAAAAGAGTAGGGACAGTTAAGAGAAGGAGGAAAAGAGACAAATTGCTACCTCTGAAGCTGTAAAACAAGAGAATGGTATAATGAGAAGTAATAATAGTCAGCAGAAATTTAGTGATCAAGTGAAATTTTAGGATGAGTGAAAGGGGAGGTTAACAATGACTCTGAGATTTCAAACCTGGGTGATTGGAAGAATGGCAGAGCCACTGATAAAGTAGAAAATGAGGTTGGTTTTATATACCGTATACTTGGATACCAGTGGGACACTCAGATAGAGGTATCTGGTAAGAGTTGGAAATAAGAGTCCAAAGCTCAGGACTTGGTTAAGAATCTTTAAGTCCTTTTATTTAAATACAATTAACTCCTCAATTCAATTCAATTATTAGTAAGCGAAAAACAGAATTTCCATACATGTCATGGAAGCATAAATAAATGGCAAAGAGGGAAAAAAGAAGGGATTGATTAGTAGTGATAAATGCTACAGAACTGGCATTTGACAGAAAGGTAAAGGAGCCTCAGCTACAGAAGCTTTCCCCAAGAGGTTTAAGAGTGAAGGAGAGGAGACGGGATGGATTGGAATGGGATGCTAGTTAAGTACTGTGGACACTGAGGAAAAGAGTCCATAACTTTTCACTCTATGTAATACCTACTATTGTTCAGTCATTATAGTCACATCTGACTGTGACCCTATCTGAGATTTTCTTGGCAGAGACACTGGAATGGTTTGCCATTTCCTTCTCCAACTCACTTTACAGAGGAGGAAACTGAGGCAAACAGGGTTAATAGATCTGAATTCAGGAAGACCTGACTACAGGTCTGGAGCTCTATCCACTGAGCCACCTGAGCTGATACTGTGCTTTGATTTTTGTGAATACAGAATCAAAAAATGTTACAACTAGAAGAAACTTTAAAAAATCACTTAGTTCAATTAACCCACATTATAGAGGAGGAAACTGAGTTCCAGAAAGCTTGTTCAAGATCAGGTTCAAGATCACATAGCCAAGCTAAAACAGGTTTAGAACAATTTTCAAATAGTTTTTAAAATTCTGGATTTGAAGTAGTAGTTGTTGGCATTCAGACTGATGCCCATTTCTATAAATCTAGACCACTCTGTCTCCTGTAAATATTTAGAGATATTTCCCAGAGGGAACCCACTCACACAACCCCCACCTCAGCCCATGGTCTCATAATATATATACTCCCTTGGATTATTGCACTAACTGGAATCTGTGTCAGGTTTCTCTGCTCTAATCTGTTCTTTATACCAAAAGGTATCGGACACAACAGTGGTCCACAACACTCTGGAATGCAGCTCAAACCAGATTAAAATGTAATTGGAAATATTTAACAAAATAATATTTTAATATTTAGAAAAATGGCACATGTTTAACCTATATCATGTTGCTTGCTGTCTTGGGGAGTGGGGAGAGGAGGAGGGAGAAAAATTTGGAGCACAGTTAAATGCTGGAAACTACCCTTTCATGTATTTGGAAATTGAAAAAAATATTTCATAAGTTTTATATTAATACATAAAAACACAGATATTGTTAATATACGGTTTTCTAAGTCCAATATGTGACCCTGGAGGATAATTACAAAAGTTTGGCGGACCCCATTTCTATTTGAAGTTGACACTCTACACAGCTGCCAAAATATTCCTAAAATACATGTCCAGCTACTCTCTTGTTCAAATCCCAGGAGGATCAACTACCTACTCCTCTGTTTGGTATGAAAAACTCTTCAAAATCTGGCTCCAACCTTGCTGTCCTACTTTATTAAACATTACTCTTCCTCTGCAACTCTGCTTCCCGAAAACTCCTCTCAAGACAATAGCATTTGGTTTCCATTCTCTAGGTCTTTGTATGGGCTATGGTGTGCCCCATATCTGGAATGCATTCTATCTTCACCTTTAACCTTTTAAAATCCCTTGCTCCCTTCAAAGTCCAGCTGGAGCTCCAGTTTCTCTATAAGGTTCCTTCCCATAAATTACTTTGTATTTTTTTTTATTCATCTTGCACATAATGGCTGCTAAAGAGTCCTCTGCACTTGTCTTTGAGTTGACATTTTTCAGATATGCTGGCCCCAGAACACGCAGAAGGCCTTGAAAATGCCAAGGACGAAGTCCCCCCTGAGCTGACATAAGTTGTTATTGTTCCCCAAGCTGGACTCCCTGTGTGTCCTTGGGAGGCAAGGCAGGCGCCTGTGGGTCTGTGCCAGGTTGGGATGCTGCTTGGACAGCCGGGGCCCTTCACTGATAGATAGCCAATTTTCCTATCTTCAAAGTCTAGCAGCTCCCAAGGGAAGGACTCAGGCTTTCTTTATTCCCCCACTCCTTCCCATGAGGAGTGGTCTTTTTTCCCCACCTTTGCTGCACTGTTCCCCCTCCATGTCATGACCCTTCCTGGTCCTCCTTCCTTTGTCCCACTATCTTCCTGCATCTTCGTTAGTCTTAGTAATAAGACTATTATTAGTAATAAACCTAGTTTTCACATAGGATCGTGACATGGTAAATGCCTGCTGACATTTTGATGGCAGTTGGTGGGATGTGATGAGATTGGTCAAGGGGTCCGGATGCAGGGCTTGGAACTATCATGAGGTTTTCCCCCACCTGTATCAGATCTCTGTTTGGGGAGTTTCCCTTCTCCACCCCTGTCTCCGACTCTCCTCTCTTTGGACTGGGTTTCTCATTACAACAGGAAGCAGGTTGTCCCATTTCTAATCATATAAAAAGATGCTCTAAACCACAATTGATTAGAAAATGAAAATTGAGACAACTCTAAGGTATTACACACCAAAATGTGTACACCCTTGGGCCTGTATCCCAAAGAGATCTTAAAGGAGGGAAAGGAACCACATGTGAAAAATGTTTGTGGCAGTCCTCTTTGTAGTGGCTAGAAACTGGAAACTGAATGGATGCCCATCAATTGAGGAATGGTTGGATAAATTGTGGTATATGAATGTTATGGAATATTATTGTTCTATAAGAAACGATCAGCAGGATGAGTTCAGAGGCCAGGAGGGACTTACATGAACTGATGCTGAGTGAAATGAGCAGAACCAGGAGATCATTGTACACAACAAGATTATTTGATGATTTATTTGATTCAGACCGGTTCCAATGATTTCATGATGAGGAGAGCCATCTACACCCAGAGAGAAGATTGTGGGAACTGAGTGTGGAACACAACATAGCACTTTCACTTTTTGTTGTTGTTGTTGTTTGCTTGCATTTTATTTTCTTTCTCATTTTGTTCTTTTTGATTTGATTTTTCTTGTGCAGCATGATAATTGTGGAAATATGTGTAGAAGAATTGCATATGTTTAACATATATTCGATTATTTGCCACCTAAGGGAGGGAGTAGAGGGAAAGGAGAAAGAAAAATTTGGAACAAGGTTTTGAAAGGATAAATGTTTTGCATATATTTTGAAAATAAAATGCTATTTAAAAAAAAAAGCAGTTTTACTTGGGGAAAAGAAAAAAAAAAAAAGAAAACAGGTTGTCAAAGACAAAGGTAAGGCTTTATTTGGTTAAGAGTATCCCAACTGATAAGAATTTGAAAATCTGGTTTAGATAAATGGGCTGGATGTTTGGATAGGATTTGGTTTAGTTGTCCCTAACTGGAAGATTCAGCCAAGGAGAGGAGCCCTCATGGATTATCTGGCTTTTGGGGTGGCTGAAGAGGGATGGGGTTTTGGCCTCATTTCCTGGGTGCTGGCTGAAGTGAATAGGGTAAGTGGCTTACTTTTTTTGGCTGGCCAACTGCCTTATATAAGTCAAAAAGATAAGATATATAAACATATATATATGAATTGGCACTAAAGTGTTCAAAGATGGTTTTATTCTTAAGGGCATAGCCATGGGCCAAATTTTAATTATATGGCCCTGAACCCTGCAGGTATTTGTGATTGGTGAGTGTGCGTTTTAACTTGATTTGTAGACTCTAAAGCCTAGACTAGCAAGGAATTTTCATCACTGCTAAATTGTTGGTCTGTCTGTATGCGTATATGTCTTTCTCTATCTTGCTAGCAAATTTATGTTTTTAAAAAGATTTTGTTCTCTGCCTTTGCATTTCTGAAACTCTGGTCAAGTTCTTTCCACATTCCCCTCCCCCATTAGTGGTTTATTGTTTTACAGCTAAAGGAGAAGGTCATTTCACTGATTATAGAGACACAGGTTTGGGGGCTGTGTCAGTGAGTTTCTTTTTTTTTTTTTTTTCCCTTTCCTTTGAGGCTGGGGTTAAGTGACTTGCCCAGGGTCACACAGCTAGGGAGTGTTAAGTGTCTGAGAACAGATTTGAACTCGGGTCCTCCTGAATTCAGGGCTGGTGCTCTGTCCACTGCACCACCTAGCTGCCACCTAGCTGCCCCCTATGTATAAGTGAGTTTCAAGGCTTTACTTCAAAAACAGGGCTGCACTCATGAAAAAGGGGAAAGTCTTATGAACTGGGATGCTAGCAAAAGGTAATTGAGTTTAGTTGGAATATCTCCTTTGGTATTTAGGGATCATACAAGTTAAAATTTAGCAATGATCAATGTAAATGTAACTTTTTGAAATGATGTATGTACTCTGAAATTGGAAATCTTGCTTTAAATTATATGAGATTCCTATTCATTTTATCATAGATACCTGTATTTAAATCTCAAGAAATGTCTTGTTCCTTATCCTATACAAGAAGAATTTATTTCTGAATGTAATTTGAAAATGCTTTGTTGCTGCTTTTGTAAATAACATAGCAGAATTTAACTATTACTTGAATGGACCAAATTTTATAAACTCTTAAAGATTTTTTATAAGGACTAAAGCATCTTAAAGGATTTGAGATGCTTCTATTTCTTAACAAATTACAGAAATTTTAATAATGCAACAATTTAAATGTTATAGGCATGTCAATAGCCAACATTTGCAGCTTAAGAATCAAGTTCTTTAATAAGTTATTAAGTTTTGTTTAATACCACTGTATACCAAAAATGTTAAGGAAAATTTAAGGAATAAAGTAACAGGAGGAATAAAGGAAGTCTCTAAAGGTAATAAGAAAGGCATAGGTCTTTTTTATGATAGGCAGTTTAAGTATATTGACTGAAAGAGTGAAGAATGTTTTAACAGTGTTTAAAAGGAAAGTTTGTTTGAAATGTCATGTGTTTTAGTGGGAATCATAGTCATAAAAATTGCTGCTATCATACATAAAGAACTATGTGTATACTGACAAGCTATGGATTCCTTCTGAGATTGTAAAACTCAGATTTGAACTAAATTAAAATATGCTTTTAAGTGTGATCACTGAGGTAGATTAAATCCTAATATTAGATTGTCCTTTTACAGTCTTTTGCTAGAAATAGTGAACCTCATGGAGAATTGACACAAATTTATAATACAAGGCATTCTCCAATTGATAAATGGTCAAAGTCTATGAACAGACAATTTTCAGATGTTGAAATTAAAGACATTTCTAATCATATGAAAAAAAATGCTCTAAATCACTATTGATTAGAGAAATGCAAATTAAGACAACTTTGAGATACCACTTCACACATCTCAAATTGGCTAAGATGACAGGAAAAAATAATAATTTAAGTTGGAAGGGATGTGGGAAAACTGGGAAACTAATACATTGTTGGTGAAGTTGTGAACTGATCCAACCATTGTGGAGAGCAATTTGGAACTATGCCCAAAAGGATATCAAGGGATACCCTTTGATTCTAGCAGTGTCTCCACTGGGCCTATATTCCAAAGAAATCTTAAAGGAGGGAAAAGGATCCAAAAATGTTTGTGGCAGCCCTTTTTGTAGTGGCTAGAAACTGGAAACTGAATGGCTGCCCATCAATTAGAGAATGGCTGAATAAGTTATGGTATGTGAATATTATGGAATATTATTTTTCTGTAAGAAACAATCAGGAGGATGATTTCAGAGAGGCCTGGAGAGACTTACATGAACTGATGATGAGTGAAGTGAGTAGAACCAGATTATTGTACCCAGCAACAAGATTATCCGATGATCAATTCTGATGGATATGGCTCTTTTTAACAGTGAGGTGATTCAGGCCAGTTACAATGGTCTTGTGATAGAAAGAGCCATGTTCAATGGCTGAATAAGTTATGGTATATGAATGTTATGGAATATTATTGTAATATAAGAAATAATCATCAGGATGATTTCAGAGAGGTTTCAGAGAGAGCTATCTGCATCCAGAGAGAGGACTATCTATAGGGAATAAGTATTGATCACAAACTAATATTTTCACTTTTTGCTGCTGCTGTTTGCTTGCATTTTGTTTTCTTTCTCACTTTTTTTCTTTTGATCTGATTTTTCTTGTGCAGAGTGATAAGTGTGGAAATATGTTTAGAAGAATTGCACATGTTTAACCTATATTGGATTACTTGCTATCTAAGGGAAAGGAGAGAGAGGGAGGAAGGTAGAAAACTTTGGAACACAAGGTTTTCCAAATGAATGTTGAATGTTGAAAATTATCTTTGTTTAGATTTTGAAAAATAAAAAGCTATTATTAAAAAAAAAGAAACAGGGAATATCTGAAATTGTGAATAACGAAATATGAAATGTTTAGAATAAATATCATTTGCATAAAATACAATTCTACAGTATTAAAATCACAATTTAAGATTTTGTGTGATATACCATTTGATATAGATCCAGATATAATCAAATTCATTCTGGTCACAATTTATTTATTTTGTCAAACATGTGCAATTCTTCTATACATATTTCCATAGTTATCATGCTGCACAAGGAAAAAAAAAGATCAAAAAGGAAAAAAATGAGAAAGAAAACAAAATGTAAGCAAACAACAACAGCAAAAAGTGAAAATACTATATTGTGATTAATACTTATTCCCTTTAGTCTTCTCACATGGTGCAGATGACTCTCCATCACAAAAACCATTGGAACTGGTCTGAATCACCTCAATTTTGAAAAGAGCCACGCCCATCAGATTATCATATATTCTGGTTGCTGTGTACAAAGTTCTCCTGTCTCTCTTCATTTCCCTCAGCATCAGTTCATCTAAGTAAGTCTCTGCAGGCTTTTCTGAAATCATGCTGCTGATCATTTTTTATAGAATAATAATATTCTATAGCATTCACATACCATAACTTATTCAGCCAGTCTCCAATTAATGAGCATCCACTCAGTTTTCTGGTCACATTTTGAATGAAATGTGTCTCTCCTAATTTGATGTTTAAGATAAGTCAGAAATTATTATACAAACTGGGAAACTGCATGGACAGGAAATTTGTTAATTGGGAGAGCTTAAACAAATTACTTATATGTTATTGTAAAGTGCCTAACAATGCTTGTCAAAGGGCATATACTATAATTGTTAACTGTTATTATTAGTTCCTTAATTAGATGTAATTGCTTCATACTTGATAACTTTATATGGGGTTTTAAATGTGGTGTATATAATGCCAATCGTGATGAGGTGCCTGATTTTTTCTGTGAGTTAATTTCTGAGAGGTAAAATGCATTCTACAGCATTGGAATCACCTAATCAGTAATGAGTTTGTTTCACATTTCAAATACATAATATTATTTATGGTTTGTTATGTTTTTAAATTTTTTATATTGTGCAAATTTTATTAGTTATGTTATTAGAATATGTACTGAAAGAAATCAAAAGACAGTAGAAAATATGTTTAAAACTGGTTATGCTATTTTATCAGCCCTGCCAGCCCTGTTTTATAATGTTTTGAAATGGCCATTTAGGAAACTGGATATTTCCACCTTTGTCTATAGTTAAGAAGAAGTTACATCTGCAGCTATTAAGCTATCATTTATGAAAGTAAGAGTTTTAATTGTTATTTGGATTTTTTGTCACACTATTATAAGCTAAAATTGGTAATTAATTACTGTGTGTGGAAAAGAGGGGATGAGGCAGTATTATCTGGATTGGTTCTGCTTATTCAGAGCAGGCTATTTTGTGGTATGAGGGTGCACAGCAGGATTAATCTAGTCTTCCTTGTATGGGGGTGGGTGTCAAAGAGCACAACCTGCAGCAGCTCCTAAGGGTAGATGGGATGGCAGGGCAACAGGCTTGTCCCTTCTCTGGGCTCCCTGTTGAATGCCTTTATTTTATAAACTTTCCAGGTTCCTGAAAATCATCATTGTGGAAAAAGTCATCAGCCCTGGGAAATGAGCAAATTTGAATTATGGAATTCCTGAACAATGAACTTGACTTGTTAAGGATTTGCAGATTTACGAAAAAAAAAAAAATGGAAATGATTTCTAATGATTGCTCTTGAAAATAAGACAAATTTAAACTTGAGAAGAAAAGCAAAACAAGTGAAGTCACTTGTATATATTTGAGTCTTGGTAAACTTTTAGTGCTCATTGCAACGTAATGAGAGGAAAAATAACTGTATCCAATTCCAATCTTGATTGGTGAAGCTTGCCATTTTAAGTAAAAGCTTTTGGGATTGTAACTGATTTTGTTTTGAGGTTTGAATTCAGGTATAATTGTCTGATGAATCATTAATTCACCATTCAAGAGAAAGCCACAAGCTATTCAGAGGGAATATGATCCTGATCCGTTATAGATGGAGGTCTGTATGTGGGAGAATGCCTAGAGAATGATCTTGGTTTAGATTAAATAGAATCCTTCTGGATCAATTTCCCCATTGTATTCCTTTTGAACCGCAATGTTTCTCACCTGATTATTTCTGACTCCGGCTATGAGTTGAAATTGTTACTAAACGGGTATTTGTCAACTGTGATTCTTCCCTGAAGTCAAATGGAGCTAAGGATGTTTTATCTTGCTATATATGTGTTGTCATCAAGGACTAGTTTGAGGCTGTTATAATCATGTCCCTGCTTTTTTTCTTTTATAATAAATTTTTTTAAAAACATAGCTTTTTTTATTAAAGCTTTTTTCCAAAACATATGTATAGATAATTTTTCAACATTAACCCTTGCAAAACCTTGTGTTCCAATTTTTCCTCTCTTCCCCCAGCCCCTCCCCTAGATGGCAGGTAATTCAATATATGTAACACATTTCTATAATCTGAGCAAGTGGTCAATAGAAGAAATAGGCACAATACAATTATGTGAAACCTTAATGTTTTTAATCTGAATATGTAGTTATTATATATCCCAAACAACTTGGTAAATTAGCATTCAGACTTGTCATCTGCCTGCTAAGGTTTATGTAGTCATGAGTAAAATTAAATCCCTGAGGGCAGCTAGATGGCACAGTGGATAGAGCACCAGCCTATTAGTCAGGAGGACCTGAGTTCAAATTTGACCTGACACTTAACACTTCGGCTGTGTGACTCTGGGCAAGTCACTTAACCCCAATTGCTTCAACAAAAAACAAAACCAAAATAAATCCACGAAATAGCTTAGTCTTTCTGAATAAGATGAGAATAATTAGAGAAAGGTTAAAGAAAGTTTATGTTATTATCTTGTAGACTAAGTCTGAGATACATCTAAGCTACAGATGTCTTAAGATCTGAGCCATTCAGTCTAGAATTATAGTCCTTTCTATATACTAAACAACTTAGTAAATGAGTATTGGGCCTAGTCCTCTGCCTCTTACTACATATGTGTTTCTACATGAAATAAAGTCCTTAAATATTTGAGAATAATATAAGAATTAGTGGGTAATGATACAATTGTTTGTATAGCTGTTATTCTATTAATTACTGAAATTAAACATTTTTAGTTTGGTTTGGAGAAGAGAATTTTAATGTAAACAGTTTTCTTAGACGTATATAACTTATGAAACATTTTGTATTACATCAATGGGAAAGTAAATTTTATTCAAGTTTTATAACTAATGGAAATAACATATTTATACTGTGCCATGTGGAACAAGTAAGTTTTCTTATAAACAACCTATATGATATGCAATGCTTTGAAGTTGATTATTTGAAGGTCATTCCAAGGCTTTTGCTATAATTGAAGTTAACTTGGTGACTTTTAAGTGAAGTCACTTTGTGTATCATGAGTCATCTTGTAAACCGTGTTCTATACTCTATGTTTTTGTGTGATGGTTGAAATCTTATCTGTCTCTGCTCCTCCTAAAGGGGAAATTTTGGATAAATGAATTGAATCAGAATTAATTTAAATTAAATGTTGTTAAAATTTGGAGTCCTAAAATAATTAACAATTAATTGGTAAATATTATGAAGTTAACAAGATTTGAGTAAAAATTTTGAGGAACCAACAAGATCACAAGAATATATATATATATATATATATATATATCTACATATATCTGTACACACACATCTATATATATCATAAACACATATGTAATTTGGAGGATTTGGATAGTTTTGTTTTCTGAGGTATTTAAAATGTTTGGTTTGTATTTGGATATCTTACATATATCAACGGCCTTTTAGCTTATTGTGAACAGTGTTTATGACAGGTTCAGAGTTTAGAGTAAGATAGAAATGGCATAGGGTATTTGTAACCTAAATTCCCTAAAGTTTTAGGTAAACTCTGATTTCCTATTTTTGGTGCTTTAGTTTTGTTACTGACTAGATTTAAAGTTTTATATAAACTCTGATTTCCTACTTTTGGTGCTAGATTAAAACTGTAGGTTCTAATCAGAATTGCAAGTTGGTTTTCACAACATGAACTATTGGAGAACTATATTTGACAATTTGTACCAAGTTGTATTGACATATGCTTGGTTAGGGGTTCTAGAAAGAATAAATGAGGAGTCTCTGTAAGTAATCTGGAAATGGAATGGAAAAATCCAGTGGAAGGGTGCCCTTGAAAACGTAGTATTTTCCAGACTGCCCTAAAGAAAGATGTGCCAGGAACCTGATGACTAAATGGGATGTCTGAGATTCAGAAAGAATTGTGTTGATTGAATGGGCTATTGGGCAGGAGTACCAAGTTGCAGGGAGATTTAATGTCTGTGTCATTGCTGTTCATTATTGAAATTCCTTGGCTTTTGTTTTCTGAATCCATATATTATATTTTCTTGATTATCTTAATGTAGTTTGATTTTTTTTCCCTTTAAATTAGTCCCTAATTTTGGCCATTCTTATTCTGCTTGCACAGTGCTTGGTTAATGGTTTCATTTCCATTATGTACTTGGGGGTGTTCCAACGAGTATCCACAGTACTGTTTTATCTATGACTTGCATTTGGCTAACATGAAGGGGATGTTAAGGACTGTGAAGGGTCTCCTGACATTGTCTTTTTTACTTGCCATATTTTCCAGAAACAGTGGACCAAGAGCATGAAGGAGGCTCTCTGAATGTGTCAAGGATGAAGTTCCTTGTTGTAGCCCCAAGCTAGACTCCCTGGGTGTCCACAAGGGAGGCAAGACAGGTGCCAACCAGTCTGTGCCAGGTTAGGATACTGCTTGTGCAGGTGGGGTCCTTTACAGAAAAGCAGACCCTCCTATCTTCATGATCTAGCAGTGCCCCAGGGGAAAAGAATGAGGCTTTTGCCATTACCTTGCTTCTCTCCATGGGGAGTGATCTTGTTTTTTTTCCCTCACCTTTGCTAGACTACTGTTCCCTCCTCCCATGACATGCCCCTTCCTGGTATTTGCTCTTTCTTCTATCTGGCTATTATAAAACTGTAAACTTTTGTAAAGATTGGGAACCTTTGGATTTCGAATATGCACATTCAGTTTTCTTGTAATAAACCTGGTTTTTACATAAGTGTCATGACATTGTGAATTTCTGTTGATAATACTTCTAGGTGGACTTGTCTGACCCAGCAAATTGTAAGCTCCTTGCTGGCACTGAATATTTCATTTTCCTTTGTATATTGGTACATACATGATAGGTGCTTAATAAGTGTTAGGGCAACTAGATGGTACAATGGATAGATTATGGGGACCTAGAATCAAATTCAATCTCAGATATTTCCTAGTTGTGTGATCCTGGGCAAGTCACTCAGCTTTATTTGCCTCAGTTTTCTCATCTATTAAATCAGCTAGAGAAGGAAATGGCCCACCACTCCAGTATCTTTTGCCAAGAAATCCCCAAATTCCTACCTTCTACTTTACTGAGAAAACTAAAGCCATCTCTTAGGAGCTCCTTTATCCTCTATTTTGAGCTTCTCTTACTGTGAACCTGTGTCCAAATGACAGATGATTCTTCATCTTGTCAAGACCAAACACTCTCTAGATGCCTCTGAACCTACCTACTCTTACTATAAATTAGACTTAGAGACATAATGCTTTCATTTGACAGATGAAAAATCTGAGGTCAAATTTCTTGACAAATTTCACCCAGGCAGTCTGGAGCCAGTGCTCAAAATCTGTCTCATAACAATGATCTCTCTCATCTTTAGTCTCTCCCTGACACCTTCTCTGTTGCCTTTTGTCCATAAAAACATCTTCATTTCATCTTGCCTCAAACTCTCCCTTTATATTTAATAATATAATGTTATATTATATATAAATATATAAAATATATATATATATGTTATATTATATAAAATAAATTTATATTTAATTTTCCTTTCATCGCCCCACTCCCAGAAAGAGCCCTTTTTTTGTTGCCATTACCATCTCCAATTTTCTTCCCTTACAATCAAACACATGACTCCATGAAAGCTGCCTTCTCTAAGGTCTTCAGCATCTCCCAACTGCTAATGCTTTTGAGTGCTCATCCTCCTTGACTTCTGTGTAACACGTGACTCTTCTCTCGGACACCTAGCCTCAGCTTTTCTGACACTAAATTTATCCTGGTCCTCTTGCATGTACTGTGGTCCTCTTTTCACTTTCTTTGCTGCTTCTCCCACCCCTAAGTATTGCCCTATTTATAGGTACAGTTAGGGACTTCTTTGGTGAGCTCAATGGATCCCATGAACTCAACTGTTGCCTATTAACAGTGAGCTCCCAAATCCTAATCTCTATCAAAAATTCTGACATAAATGAATTGCCCTATTTGCACAAGCAGCAAATCAAATTAACTATCTTCAAACAAAATTCATTATCTTTTTGGGGATAGAGCTGTATCCCCAAATTTTCTTTTGAGTATGTCACTAGTGTCCCAACATACATTTTGGTAACTTTAGCAGAAACCTTTGAATCCTCCTTTTCCCTCACACCCATATTCATTAAGACTCCCTCATGGCCAAATTAAAAAATCTTCTACTTCAAGAGCTATATAATCAAAATTATTTTAAAAAACCCAAACCTTTTTAAAATACAAATAAAATATTTAATTGCAGAAATATTAATTTTTCATGGGCAGGCAGGGCCAATATAATAAAAAAAATGACAATTTTACCTAAACTATTATATATTCAATGCTATCCCAATTAAATTACCAAAAATTATTTTACTGAATTAGAAGAAACAAGAAAAAATTCATTTGGAAGGAAAAAAAAAGTCAAGAATATCAAAGGAACTGATGGAAATAAAAGGTAAAAGAAGGAGGTTTAGTAATATCAAATCTTAAACTATATACATATAAAGGTAAATCAGTGGAACAAGCACATTATAGCAGCAGATAAAGATGGTAACCCTGTATTTAATAAGTGTAAAGATTTAAGTTTGGGAGATAACGATTCATTATTTGATAAAAACTGTTGGGAAAACAATGTAGTAGAAATTGGGCATAGACCAATATCTTAAACCATTTACCAAGATAATATCAAAATGGATACATGACCTAGATAAAAAGAGAGAGATTACAAGAAAATCTGAAGAACATGGAACATTTTGCCATTCAGACTTATGAATAGGCAAACATTTATACAGAGAGAGAACAATGTGAGGTATAAAATGGATAATTTTGATTAATTTGTTAAAAAAAATTTTATTAATGAAATAATTATAGCTAAGACCAGAAAGAAAAAAATTGGGGGGAAATAATTTAGAGACAGATTGTCGGACGAATGGAGTAATTGATGGTAAGTAACTTAAGTACCTGAAGCAGAATTCAGACTCAGGTGGGATTCCAGGTTCCAGCCTCTAACCACTAAGGCCACTTGGCTCCCAAAGTAGCTGTTTGACTCTGGGCCACAGACTTAACCTCCAGCTATCTGAGCTCCTCTTCAGCAAACTGGGGATATAGCAACAGTTTCCAGATTTGCTGGGGATGAAATAGACAGTATTTGCAAAGCACTGTGCAAATCTTCTAGCACTACTTGCCAGCTGTTATTTACACTCTACAATTAAACCAAAATGAGAAGCAATTTTGTCGAACCCAGGTTTAGGAAGACGGAACGGAATTCCTCCTCAGACCCTTTTACTCCAGACCAATCACTTAATCTCTCAAGATATCTTTTCTCATTTGTTTAAAAAAAAAAAAAAAAAAAAAAGGGATAGCCGGAGGAAATGGTCTTTCCACCTTTAAATCGGATTCGGAGATCCGCTCACCAACAGGACATACCCTCTGGGGTTACTTTTATTTGCACCAGCATGTGGACTTTAAGGTTGGAATAAACACACCCTTGGCTTTCAGGCTTAGATCAAGGGCGTCTCAATCCAGCGGCCCTCCCGAATCAATGGTTTGGTTTTTCCCCATCTTCCCCAGGAAACGCGAGTTCCTTTTAGAAAAGCTTTTATTTTGGGTTTTTCGTTTTCTATTTCCATTTGTATACTCACTCCTCATTTGCAAAGAGCTTGCAAATTAGATGCTTCATTCGTTCATTAATTTATATCTGCGTACATGCGGTAAACCTGTCCCCGCTGGAGTCCGGGATTTTTTTTGGGGGGAGGGGTCTGTCTTATTCTACAACTAGCAGGGAGATAAATAAACCTCAGGCTGGTAGAACAGAAGGGCAAAACATCTCCTACTTCTCGGCAAACAAGCCCAGGAGAGAGCAGTCCGGGAGCACGTGGAAGACACGCACGGCCCTCCCCCCCTCACGCTAGTCTACCGGGCGGAGCCCAGCTGGAGTGAGCGTGCTCCCCGGCTCCGGCTCCCCGCATGCGCACCACTCAAAGCGACCGACCGGGAAGAGGGAGGGAGGAAGAGCGGAATCGGAAGTGACGTCACGACCCCAGGTTGCTAGGAGATGGGTGTTATACAAGCTGGCTGGATCCCTAAAGGTTCCTGAACTCTTCATTGTTTCTTCCCCACAGGGTGTTTGATCCCGAAAGCGGGCTGTCATGTCGGACTTGGATCTTGAGGACCTTCGGAGCACCTTCCCCTCTTACATGGCGGAGGGCGAGCGGCTCTACTTATGCGGGGAATATCAGAAGGCCTCTCTGTGCTTCACCAAAGTGAGTGCCCGCTCCAGACCCATCGATTCAATCGTTGATCATCTATTGTCGTCTACACGAGTTTTTAATCGATTACCGATATATCCAGCTCCGGATGGATCAATTTCTGTCCAATTATCTCTCATAATCCCCAATCCATGCCGGGAGAGATACTCTGTTTCCCAGGATTGATCATTCATCATCCCCCTCGGTCCAAATCCATTACAATCCCAAACATTTTCCATTAACCATTTCTTTGAAAGATTGCTGTTAACTTCATCAATTTCCAATCATCTTTGTCCATGAGGGAGTTAATAATTATTACAGACCCAGCTGGGGCCACCTCCTCCCTGAAGCCTTCCAGACGGTGCTCTTACAGTCTCAGTTTTGCCTTTTCCAATGTGGATTCCTTGAGGGAAGAATTAGAATGTCTTTGTTTGGATTTTGTTTCCCACACATTACTTACGACTTTTGGTTCAGTCTGACTAACTCCCCGAGACCCCATTTGGCGTTTTGTTGACAGAGATACTGGAGGGATTGCCATTTCTTCAGCCCATTTTACAGATGAGGAAACTGAGGCAGACAGGGTTAATTGATTTGCCCGGGGTCACACAGTCAGGCCCGGCGTCCTGACTTCAGTCTGCTTCATCACCTAACTGTCCACTTCAGATTTAGTGTGTGTTTAATGCTGGGTAAGAAGTGTGTCGAATTGTAATGTGATGGGCACATACTTATTTTACTGCCTAATTTGGGGCATTTTTTTTTTGCCTCAGTTTCCTCATCTATAAAATGAGCTCAACAAACCACTCTAGTATCTCTGCCAACAAAACCCCAAATGGGGTCAGGACGAGTGGACACAACTGAACAACAAAACTCCTGTAACCACTTCCCTGAGTTAATTATCGATTCCTCTTAATCATCCACTAGATTCCTCTGAACCTCCTCCTTCCGACTGCTGTTCAAAAGTAGCATAAGTTGCTCCTTCCCATCAAGGACTGCTTCTCCAGCGGACACAGGAAGGAAGCATGGGATTGGATGCGTTTTTAAGATATCATTTGCTACAAAGAATACATTCTTAGGGGCAGCTAGGTGATGCAGTGGAAAAGTGCCCTGCCTGGAATCAAGCAAACCTATGTTCAAATCCCGTCAAGTATACCCACTAGATATGAGACCCTGGACAAGTCACTTAACTCTGTTTGCTTCAGTTACTTCATCTGTAAAATGAGCTGGAAGAGGAAATGGCAAAAATGGCAGGACAGAACATGAACAACGACAAATACATTCTTAACCCTTCCAGGTCTCACCAAAGAGCTCATTATGGGTCCCAGGCCAAACTCCTCTTGATCATTGTTTAGGCCATGATTGTCTCAGAGTGAATGTAGATGGCAGTTGTTTCAGTTTTGTCCAGAAGCCCCTCCCAGTTTGATATGTTTTTCTTTTTCTATTTTTTGAACTAGATTAAAGAAGCTGTTTAAAAAAAAAAAAAAAAAAAAAAACTTTTATTTTTCTAAATACACGCACAGATAATTTTCAACATTCACCTTTGCAAAAACAAGTTCCAAATTTTTCATCCTCTCTCCTCCCTTGTCCCTACAAGATAGCAAGCAATCTGATAGAGGTTAAATATGTGCAATTCTTCTAAACATATTTCCATATTTTTCATGCTACTGCAAGAAAAAATCAGATCAAAGGGGGAAAAAAAACACAAGGAAAAAAAAAAAAGCAAACAACAACAAAAAAAGGTGAAAGTACTATACTTGATCCACATTCAGTCTCCATAGTTCTCTCTCTGGATGCAGATAGCACTTGGAATTGCCTTGAATCACCTCATTGTTGAAAAGAGCCAAGTCCATCACAGTTGATCATCGCCTAATCTTGTTGTTTCTGTGTACAATGTTCTCTTGGTTCTACTCCTTCACTTAACATCAGTTCATGTAAGTAAAGACTTTAATTTAAAAAGGCTACGGTGTCCCACTGCATCCCAGATCATCTCCTGTCATCCTGATCTATTTCTGGCCACTGGAACCAGATGGCTCTGGAGGAGAAAGGGAGGCTGGCAGCTTTCCACATCCTTCCCTCACTTAAATCCAACTTGACACTTGCATGTTATGGCATCATCTCCCTGATGTCATGATCTAATTTAAAAATTAATGGAAGACAACAACTTTGAATCAACTGATCATTGGCATCCAAATTCTTTCTTGTATTTCCCAGGCACACACCACACTTGTAGCTAGGGAGAAACTAGTTTGGATAAAAATGACAACCAAGACCCATGAACTCGAGAGAGCATAAAGGAGACTCAAAGGGAAAGTGGCCCGGGGTGACGAATGGCATCTCTCTGAGAAAGGCAATTGTCATTTCTACTTAGAAATATTTTAATGAGAGAAGTCAAAGGCCAATAAAAAAAAAAACAACATGCTGTGGTTTTTGGTCATGGCATCACTAAGGAAAAAAAGAGACTGGTGGAGAGACAGAGGAAGTTGTAAGGGTGGGATGGAGCATGTATATGTGAATTTTTTTATAACTATTTTGCATCTGCAAAAATAAATTCATTCTCTAAGTCCTTTTAATAGACCACTGAAATAGTGACTCCTCAAGTTTCTATTTAAATGGAGGTGATGTAGCTAATCCAAACAGCATCTTGCCTGAAATTCCATTTTATAATGTATTTTGTCATTTTTTTAAAAATAGCCAGTTACTTCTTGGTTCTTATTGGTATAGGAGAAAATTAGTATAAGTCTGTTTTCTAAGAGTGTACACCAGCTAGAAAGTAGGAGGAGATAGTGCTAGAGCACATTTGAGAGTGGATAAAAAAGCAATGAAAGGCCCTTATAGGATAGTATTATATTAATGAAGCTTAAATCACTATGTAGATCCAGCTGCTGGTCCATAATTCCTAATTCATTAAAATAATCCATGTAGAGTTTATCAGGATTTTCCTGTTCAAAGATCAATCCTGGGTGTTTGACTGGTACGACTCAAGAGTCCCCCTGTTTCTGGTGAAGTTCCTTGCTATTTTTCAGTGTTATTAGGGTCAGAGCATCCCTGCTTCAACTCAGTCTAATAATCACTTTGCAGGGAGTGCTTTGGCCTGTCCTCTACCAGCATACCTCTTCCTTACTCTGGATGATACTAAATGTGTTGCTTTTTCCTCCAGGCTCTTCGCCTTCAGATGGATGACCCAAACTGCCTGGTTGCTCGGTCTAAGTGCTATCTGAAGTTGGGAGACTTGGAAAATTCGCTGAAAGATGTTGAGAAATCTCTCCAAAATGACCAGACTTTCTGCAAGGTAACTATGTGGTAGGAAGTCAAGGTAACAATGTAATGGACCTGATTTCTAGCCTGGACCTGGGGTCTGACCCCATTTCCTCATCTTCTCAGGTCACCTGTTCTAATCCCTTATCTCTACTCCCAAACCATGAGCCTCAAGCCAGAACCCACCTGTGCCTTGTCCTATCACTCCCACCATCTTGATTTCTCCCTTCTTTCACTCCAGGGAATTCTCCAAAAGGCTGAAACCTTGTACACTATGGGAGACTTTGAGTTTGCCTTGGTGTACTATCATAGAGGTTATAAGCTGCGACCTGATCGGGAATTCAAAGTCGGCATTCAGAAAGCTCAGGAAGCCATTAACAACTCAGTAGGAAGTAAGTGGCAGAGAGCTAAGAAAAGATCTTGGGAACTAACCAGGCCTCCATTCCCTCCTACCTCCATGGCCTCTGATGCTGGAGAGGAGCCAAGCCCCAAAATGTGAATGACCCCATCCGGCTCCTCGGCAGTTCTAAAAGAGGCAACTCTGGATTTGGTAACTTCTTATTTGCCATATGATTGAACCACCTACACAAGGGGCTCTGGTCTCTGAGCCTTCCCTCTGAGTGGAGCAGTCTTTGATTTTTTTCTTCAAAGACAGCAGTAATTGCAAAGGCTCCCCAAACATGTTTGCATCTGGGAAGCTGCTGAAGGGCTGGAATGGAGTTAGACCTGTCCCAGACAAAGCTTTAGCCCCTAGAGATGGACTTTTTTAGTCTCGAGCTGCTTTCCCAAGAAATGTGGTCCTGGGTTGCTGGTCCAACCCTGTGGCCTACTTATTACCTAGAGGGAGCAGTAATGGGGGGGGGGGGGTGTCATTAGTTTTCGTAGGAGGCAGAATGTGAAAATGACACAGGGTTTGGACAAGTGCTCTGTACCATCAGCTCCCACCCCTTTGTTTGGAAATGAAGCCACCATGGCCCTGGGCAAGAGTAGACTGACAGGCTTATGGAGGAACTGGATCGAGTCAGCAGCCAACTTTCCTGACCCCAGGTCTGCTGAGATCAGCATCAGCACAGCCCCCAGCCTTCCTCTGCCAAAGTCAACCCCTCCTGTGCTGGCAACAGTATGTGATAGGTCATGGTCAGGGCCGGCTAACCTACAAGGCCTGCTTCTGTCCTTTTAGGCCCTTCCTCGATTAAGTTGGAGAACAAAGGGGATCTCTTCTTCCTCAGCAGACAGGCAGAGGTAAGGGAGTGCCCTTCCGGGAAGAGTCCATGTGTTCTTGGGGATCTGTCATCCTCACCAAGGGAACTTCTCTCTCATCATGGGCGCATGCTCAGATCCTTCCACAGCCCAGATGTCAAAGGGATCCTGGGAGTCTGGCCATTTCCCAGCCTTCTTCTTGAATGAGCAGCAGCATGCCCGCTGCTATGGGCTATGGTTTCAGGCCTATGGGGAGATCCGGGGGAAGGAGGAGGAGAAGCCAGGCCTGGGGTCTTCTGCTTCCTGAGGAAGCTCTGCTTTGTCTTTCTCGGTGCTCTCAGAATATAAAAGCCCAACAGAAGACTCCAGCAAAGCCGATCTGGAAGGACACCAAAACAGAAAGTAAACGGAAGAGCTCCCTAAAGAGTGAGAAGACTGTTCGACAGCTGCTAGGGGAGCTTTACGTGGACAAGGAATATCTAGAAAAGCTCCTTAAGGATGAAGGTCTTATGGATTACATTTATGGAGATTTGGGGTGTGGGTCGATGTCCTCCATGAAGGGGGGGGTCTACTAAAGGTGGAAGAGAACTTAGAATCCGAGTCAGATTTGGGCCTCTGCCACTGTTGTCCACAACCTCAGTTTCTCTGTGCAGTGAGGAGAATGACCTGGACTAAGTGAAGGGAAGAGAAAAAAAAGATTTGAAATGAAAGTGCTGTTATAAGTGCTCAGGCCCGAGCCCAGGGATGATATGGCTACTGAAATCCCCAAATCTGACTAAAAGCCTTTTCTTTTGAACCAGTTTGTAATGATGTAGTGAGATTCTCCCAAGGCTACCACCCTCTCCCTGGCAGCTGTTTTGGCACAGATGTGCCTTCTTGGTTCCTGGGCTCCCAGAATAAAAACCTGTAATGTTGACTGTGAAGGGTGGGATGGCCTGATGCAGGCCCCAACCCACAACCTTCCTCTTAGCTTTGACCTACAATTGGGAGCCAGTTCCCAGCATGCACTATTTCACTTGGGGTTGAGGTCAAGCTTGGATCTCGGAGGGCCCCGTTTTGTCCCCTTTTCTAGAGCTTGGGCAGGGAAAGAAGCAAGCCTTCAAGAACCACTTCTGAGCCCAGGGCTTTGACCTCTACCAACTATAATAGGAGCCCAGATTGTTCAGAGAGCCCGATACTCTTCCAGATTTCTCTTTCAAATAAGTACCAACAATTCACTAGTATTCTTTTATTTCTCTCATAGTCTCAGGTATCAAAATCAGAGGTTTCTCCTCTGAGGTGGTAACTGGAAGAAAGATAAATGATGGAGCTGTGGTCTAACTCTTGGCCTGAGTGGTTTTTCCTCCGTTCAGATTTTCCACAACTGTGGCACAGGGAGAACCCCAAAGTATGGGTCTCTAACCAAGAATTCTCCTTTCATGTCCTCTCGGACTCTAGGCAGCATGACTCCCCCATTCCTATTCTTTTAGGCCTTTACCTTCTTCTCTTTTTCATTCCCAAAGACCTGATTAAAGGCACTATCAAGCGTGGAATGACTGTGGAGGACTTGATCATGACTGGCATCAATTACCTAGATACTCGGACGGACTTCTGGAGGCAGCAAAAGCCAATCTATGCTCGGGAGCGAGACCGGAAGCTGATGCAAGAAAAATGGGTCCGAGATCGGAAGCGCCGCCCATCTGAGACTGCTCGCTATATTCTCAAGAGCCTGGAAGAGATTGACCTGTGTAAGTGGTGCTGTACCCGGCTGTGGGGCAGGATCTGGTTTCCTGCTCCCTCACTGCTGCTTATGATGTAAGGGAGGTAGAGAGCAGGGGTCACACAAAAGGCCTGGGGCTAGAGGCCCTGGGAGGCCATCTGTCCAATTTAACTCTTCTCCATAAGGAGACATTGGTTAATAGTGCATGCACAATTCTAGACCTTCTGCCCAAACACCTGGCTTCCACATCTGAAGTCCTACCCCGGCCTCTTTCCTTCCCAGTACTTACTAGTGGCAATGCTGAGGGGAGTTGCCAGAAAGCTGAGAAGGTGCTGAAGAAAGTGTTGGAATGGGACAAGGAAGAAGTGCCCAACAAAGATGAACTGCTTGGAAACTTATACAGCTGTATTGGCAATGCACAGATTGAAATGGGGCACATGGCAGCTGCATTACAAAGCCATCGCAAGGATCTGGAGATTGCCCGGAAATAGTGAGTGTCATGCAGAAAGGTGGGAAGTTCTATGGATTGGAGTAAGGATTTGACCCTGAGTACTGAACTAGAGTTCTAAAATTGTAGCATGCACATCTCTGCTCACCAGGACAATTCTATTTCTTAGCTATTTCCCTTGGCTTTTTTTTTTCCTTCCATTTTGTAATATTTTCCCCCAAAATACATGTAAAGATAGTTTTCAACATTTATTTTTGTAGGACTTGGGATTCTAAAATTTTCTCCCTTCCTACTTTTCCTTTCTCTTCCCCAAGACAGCAAGCAGTCTGATATACGTTATAAATGTACAATCTTGTTAAACATATTTTCACTGGGAGGTGAATAGCATTTTTTATCACATGTCCTTTGGAATTATCTTGGATCATTATATTGCCAAGAATAAAATCTATCATAGCTGATCATTATACAGTATTGCTATTAAAATGTACAACGTTCTGCTGGTTCTGTTCATTTAACTCAGCATCAGTTCATGTAAGCCTTTCCAGATTTTTCAAAAATCCACCTGTTCATCATTTTTAATAGAACAATAGTATTCCACTATATTCGTATACCACATCTTATTCAGCCATTCCCAGCGTATTCCAGTTCTTTGCCATCACAAAAATAGCTGCTATAAATATTTTTGTGCATGTGGGACCTCTACACTGCCCCCCATCTTTTTAAATCTCTTTGGGAGACAGACCTAATAGTGGGTAAAAGAATATGCATAGTTTGATTGCCCTGTGGGCATAGGTCCAAGTTACTCTCCAGAATGGTTCATAACTCTAGCAATAATTAATGTTCTAATTTTCCCATATCATCTTCAATATTTTTCATTTTCCTTTTCTGTCATATTAGCCAATCTGGTTGGTATGAGGTGGTACCTCAGAGTTGTTTTAATTTGCACTTCTCTAATCAATAATGATTTATAGCATTTTTTGAGTCTGAATAGTATTTTATTTTTCCAATTACATGTTATTTTTTGAAAGATTTTGAGTTCCTATTTTTTCCCTTCCTCCCTTCCCTTCCTTCTCCCCAAGACAACAAGTAATCTGATAGAGATTATATATGTATAATATTTTTAAACATATTTCCAAATTTTTCATGTGAAAGAACAATCAGACTAGAAGGGAAAAAACACAAGGAAAAAAACAAATAGAAAAAAGATAAAACTAGTATGCTTCAATTTGCATTGTCTTCATAGTTCTTTTTCTGCATAGTTCCATCCCAAGTCAATTGGAATTGTTTTGGGTCACCATATTGCTGAGAAGAGCTAAGTCTATTATAGTTACATAATCTTGCTCTTACTGTGTATATTATTGTACTCCTGATTCGGTGTCAGTTCATATAAGTCATAGCAGGCTTTTCTGAAATCATAACAATAATAATAATAATAATCTATTACATTCATATATCATAGCTTATTCAGCCATTCTCCAACTGATGGGCAAACACTCAGTTTCCAGTTTCTTGCCACAAAGGACTGCCACAAACATTTTTGCCTCTTTTATGATCTCTTTGGGAGATTGGCCCAGTAGAAATATTGCTGCATCAAAAGGTATGCACAGTTTTATAGCACTTTGGGCATAGTTCCAGATTACTCTCCAGAATGGTTAGATTATTTCACAACTCCACCAACAATACATTAGTATCCCAGTTTTTCCACATTTCCTCCAACATTAAATATCTTTTCCTGTCATTTTAATCAATCTGATGGGTGTGAGGTGGCCCTTAGAGTTGTTTTAATTTTCATTTCTCTTCTCAATATGGGAGCTATTTAGAGCATTTTCATATGATTATAGATAGCTTTAATTTCTTCATTTGAAAATGACCTATTCATTTATTGATCATTTATCAATTGAAGAATGACTTGTATTCCTATTCATTTGATTCAGTTCTCTATGTATTTGAGAAATGAGTCCTTTATTAAAAACAATGGCAGTAAAAGTTGTTTCTCAGTTTTCTGCTTTCCTTCCCATCTTGGTAGCATTGGTTTTGTTTGTGCAAAAACTTTTTTAATTTAATGTAATCAGAATTTTATATTTATTGATATTCTCTATCTCTTATTTGGTCATAAATTCTTCCCTTTTCCATAGAGCTGACAGTTAAACTACTCCTTGCTCTCCTAATTTGCTTATGGTATCACTGTGTCTAAATCATGTATCCATTTTGAACTTACCTTGGTATAGAATGTGAGATGTTCTTTTATGCCTAGTTTCTGCCATACTATTTTTTAGTTTCCCCAGAAAATTTTATCAAATAGCGAGTTCTTCCAGAAGCTGGAGTTTTTGGATTATCAAGCAGTAGATTACTATAGTAATATATCTTACATACCTAACCTAATTTACTGGTTCTTTTATTTTCTGCTACTTTACAATATATTTTTAGATAAGGTATAGCTAGGCCATCTTTCTTTGCAGGCTTTTTCCCCATTCCCTGGATATTCTTGACCTTTTGTTCTTCCAGATGAATTTTGTTATCATTTTTCCTAAGTCTATAAAATAAGTTTTTGGTACTTTAATTGATTTGGCACTAAATAAGTAAATTAAGTTTAATAGAATTTTTATTATATTATTATTATATTACTGTCAATATTATTGAATAATGTTATATCATTTTTATTATATTAGCTCAGCTTACTCATAAGCAATTGATATTTTCCCAATTGTGTAGATCTGACTTTATGTGAAAAGTGTTTTGTGATTGTATTCATATAGTTCCCGAGTTTGTCTTGGCAGATAGACTACCAATTATTTTATATTTTCTATTTTAAGTGGTTTCTCTTTCTATCTCTTGCTTTTGTGCTTTGTTGGTACTATATAGAATTGTTAATGATTTATGTAGTTTTTTATATCATGCAATTTTGCTGAAGTTGTTAATTATTTCAAGTAGGTTTTTATTAGGATTTTATGATTCTCTAAGTATACTATCACATTATCTGCAAAGAGTGATGTTTTGTTTCCTCATTGCCTATTCTAATTCCTTCTCTATTTCTTCCCTTATTGCTAAAACTAACATTTCTAGTACAATATTGAATAATAGTGGTAGAAAAAATGGGCATGCTTGTTTTACTCCTGATCTTATTGGGAATGTTTCTAGCGTATCCTCATTACATATAATGCTTGCTGATGATTTTAGATAGATATTGCTTATCATTTTAAGGAAAACTCTATTCCTATGCTCTTTAATGTTTTTAATAGGAATGGATGCCATATTTTGTTAAAAGGTTTTGGGTTTTTTTGCATCTGTTGAGATAATCATATAATTTCAGTTATTTTATTGATATGGTCAATTATGCTGATAGTTTTTCTAATACTAAATTAGCCCTGCATTGCTGGTATAAATATCATCCCTCATAGTATATTATCATGGTGATATATTGTTATAATTTCTTTGCTATTATTTAAAATTTTTGTATCAAGCTGCATCAGGGAAATAATTTTCTTTCTCTGTTTTGGCTCTTTCTGGTTTAAATATCTGCATTATATTGTGTCATAAAAAGAATTTGTTAGGACTCCTTCTTCACCTTTTTTACCAAATAATTTATATAGTATTCAAACTTTGTTCTTTAAATATTTGGAGAATTCACTTGTAAATCCATCTGGCCTTAAAGATTTGTTCTTAGGGAATTCATTAATGGATTGTTCAATTTCTTTTTCTAAAATGGGGTTATTTAAGTATTTTATTTCCTCTTCTATTAATCTTGGCAATTTTATTGTAGCTATTCATCCATTAGATTGTCAGATTTATTGGCATATAGTTAGACAAAATAGCTCCTAATTGTTGCTTTAATTTTTTCTTCATTGATAGTAAATTCACCCTTTTCATTTTTGATGCTGGTAATTTGGTTTTCTTTTTTTTTTTTAATCAAATTAACCAAAAGTTTTATCTATTTTATTGTTTTCCTCCGTAAACCAGCTCTTATTTTTATTTTTTAGTTCTATAGTTTTCTTTCAATTTTATTAATCTATCCTTTGATTTTCAGAATTTCTAAATTGGTATTTAATTGGGGATTTAAATTTGTTCTTTTTCTAGGTTTTTTGGTTGCACACCCAATTCATTGATCTCTTCTTTTTCTAATTTATTCATGTAAGCATTTAGAGATAAAACATTTCCCCTAAGAACTACTTTGGCTGCATCCCATAAGTTTTGGTATGCTGTCTCATTATTGTCATTCCCTTTGATGAAAATATTGATTGTTTCTATGATTTTTTGTTTGACTCACTTAGTCTTTACGATTAGATTATTTAGTTTCCAATTAATTTTTAGTCTAGCTTTCCATGCCCTTTATGATACATAATTGTTATTGCATCATGATCTGACAAGGATGCATTTAATATTTTTTTTCTGCATTTGATTGTGAGGCTAATATATGGCTAATTTTTATGTAGGTTGCCATGTATATTCCTTTCTATTCCCATTCAATTACTCCAGAGGTCTATCATAGCTAACTTTTCTATAATTCTTTCTTGGGTTTTTTTTCATTTGTTTTCATCTGGTTAGATTTACCTTTTTCTGAGAGGGGAGGGAATTGAGGTCCCCCACTAATATAATTTTGCTATCTCTTTATTTCTATAACTCACTTAGTTTCTCCTGAGAGGGGAGGGAATTGAAGTCCCCCCATTAGTATAATTTTGCTATCTCTTTCTTCCTATAACTCACTTAACTTAAAAGTTGAATGCTCTACTACTTATATTTATTATATATATTTATTATATATTTAATATTATTGCTATTACTTTGTTAATGGTACCTTTTAGCAAAATGTAGTTTCCTTCCTTATCTCTTAATTATATCTATTTTTCCTTTTGTTTTATCTGAGATTAGAATTGCTGCCTCTGTTTTTTTAACTTCAATCGAAGCATAATATATTTTGCTCCAGCCTTTTATCTTTATTTTGTTTATATCTCTCTGCTTCAGATGAGTTTCTTGGAAACAACATATTGTTGGATTTTATTTTTAAATTCATTCTTCTACCTGCTTCCATTTTATGGGAGAATTCATCCTATTCACATTCACAGTTATGATTACTAACTATGTATTTCCCTCTATTTTATTTTCTCCTCTTTTTATACTTTTTTCTCTCCTTTCATTCTATTTCTCCTCACCAGTGTTAATACCTTCCTCAATCTGTCCTCCCTTCTACCATCCCCCTTTTCTTTTCTTTCCTTTCTCCCCTTCTACTTTCTTATAGGAAAAGATACATTTCTATACCCACTGAGTGTGTTATGTTATTCTGTCTTTGAGCCAAATCTAATGAGAGTAAGGTTCAAACAATGCTCATCCTTTTCCTTCATTCCCTCTATTATAATAGGCCTTTTGAGCCTCTTCATGTGATACAATTTGCCCTATTCTGCTTCTCATTTTCCTCTTCTCCTAGTACAAACTTTTTTTTACCCCTTAATTTTTTGTTTTTTATCATCTGATGTGATAAATTTCAAAGTCAGCTTATTACCTACACCTTCTGAATATGTATCCTAACTGTCCTAATAGAGAGAGAGCTTCTAAACTCATCTTCCTTTGTAGGGATATAAGCTGTTTAATCTTATTGAATAACATGTTTTGGTTTTTTTTTTTCCTTTCCTTTTTTACCACTTTTATGCTTCTTATGAGTCTTATATTTGAAGATAGAATTTTCTGTTAAGCTTTGATTTTTCATTAGGAAAGTTTGAAAGTCCCCTATTTCATTGAATGTCCATCTTTTCCCCTGAAAGATTATGTTTAGTTTTGCTGGGTAATTGATTCTTGGTAGTAGTCTTTAAGTCTCTCTCCCTTCTAGAATATCATATACCAAGCCCTCTGATTTTTTAATGTAAAAGCTGCCAAATCCTATGTAATCCTGAATGTGACTCCCTGATAATGATTTTTTTTCCCTGGTTGTTAGTGGTATTTTTTTCTTGACCTAATAATTTTGGAATTTGGCTACTATCTATCTTCCTTAGAGTGTTCATTTTAGGATCTCTTTCAGAAGATGACTGATGGATTTTTTCTGTGTTTATTTAATCCCTGGTTCCAGGATATCAGGGCAGTAATTTCTTGAAAGATGTCCAAGCTCTTTTTTTGATCATGACTTTCAAGTAGTCCAGTAATTCTCAAATTATTTCTCCTAGATCATTTTTCCAGATCAGTTTTTTTTCAATGAAGTATTTTACATCATCTTTTATTTTTTCATTCTTTTGATTTTGTTTGACAGATTTTTGATGTTTCATAAAGTCAATAACTTCTACCTGCTCAATTTTAATTTTTAAGGAATTTTTTTTTCAGTTAGCTTTTATACCTCCTTTTCCATTTGGCCAATTCTACTTTTAAAGGAGTTATTTTCTTCAGTAGATTTTCTCCCCCCCCCCATTTGACCAATTCTATTTTTTTATTTTTTTAACTTTTTTTTTTTTTAAGGGGTGTGAATTAGAGAGTGACTTGCCCTAGGATTATAGAGCTGGTAAATGTTAAGTGTCTGAGGTCGGATTTGAACTCAGGGCCTCCTTATTTCAGAGCCAGTCCTCTGTCCATTGTGCCATTTAGCTGCCCCCTAATTCCATTTTTTTAAGGAGTTATTTTCTTCTGTTAATTTTTGCACTTCCTTTTTTAAGCTGTTGACTCTTTTTTTCATAATTCTTCTGCATAACTTTCATTTGTATTCCCAATTTTTCTTCTATATCTCTTCCTTGATTTTTAAAATTCTTTTTGAGCTTTTCCAAGAGAACCTTTTGAGCTTGAGACCAATTCATATTCCCCTTTGAAGCTCCACATGTGGTCATTTTGACATTGCTCTCTTCTGAGTATGTGTTTCGATCTTTCCAGTCACCACAGTAGCTTTCTATGGTCAGGCCTCTTTTTGTTTTTTTGCTCATTTAAAAAAGTTGAGCTTTGTTCCTGGGACAGAGGGAGCCCCTGTCCCAAGCTTCTTGGGCTTGGCCTGGCCTATGTGGAGGGTCTAGGACTGGCAATCTGCCTTCTGCCCTGGGGCTAACGGATCTCACAATTGGCCTTCTGTTCCATTAGCCTACTGAAAGGCCTTGGTTGTGGACCTTTGCTGTGGCTAAGAGCCTCCTGCTGCCCTACCTTGCTACATCACTGCTGAGCTGTGCTTCCATTTTATCTGAAACAGACCTTTCCCAAAAGTTTGTATAAGTTATCTTCTCCTGGAAAATTGTTTCACTTAGTCTTTTTGTGGGCTCTGACACTCCAGAATCTTAAACAGATTCCCGGGGAGAATACAGCCAAACCATTACATCCCTAAGCCTGGGCCTGCTTTTCTCTCAATAGAATCTAAAATTACATGATTCCAAGAATGAGACTTTACCTTTATTGTTATTAAATGTCATTTTACAACAGGCTCAAGTTTCTTGCAGCAGGCATCTTTTTGAATCCTGATTATCATCCTGTGAATTAGCTGTGTCATCTGTATCATCTGCATATTTGAAAGGCCAGCCATTTATACTTTTATCCTGAGCCACTGAAAAAAATGGTAATCAGCACAGAACAAAACACAGTTCACTGGGGCATGACAGTGGAGACTATCTTCCAGATTAACATTAAATCATTAAAGATGACTCTTTGGGTCGGACTATTAGATCATCTAGCCCACATCTTTTCATTTGTTTTATAAGAATAGCACAAAACACTCTGTTAAACACTTTGCTGAAATCTAGGGAAATGAAACCTGCTGCATTCTTTTGATCCCACAGGCTAAAAATCCCGTCCAAAAGGAGGAAATCAGTGTAATGAGGGGATTGGCCAATGACTGCTCAGTAGTAGTTGGGCATAAATTGTTTTAGATGAATCCATGTTGGCTCTTATGATCATTGCTCTCTTTTCTAGATACTCCTTAACCATTCCTTCAGTTCTAGAACAATACAAAGAATTAAATTCAAACTCACTGCCCTATAGTTTCCAGGCTCCATTCCTTTCACTTTTTGAGGACAATGTTTGCCCTTTTCCAGTCTTGTGACTATCTCTTTCTCCATGATCTTTTAAAGGTTAACCACATTGGCTCAGCCACCATAGCTGCCAATTTTTCTGGTTTAATGACTCTGAAATGCTATTCATCTGGCTGGTGACTTGCAATCTTCCTGCCTCCTTACTTATCTTGGGTTTTGATTCCCTATTAGCCATTTGGGTTCTGGACTTTCCAATCCAAAGATTATTTTTCTTGGCCAAAAAAAAAAGTGAACTAAGTGTCAAACAATTAAACAGGGTATTTATCATTACTCCTACTCTAAGGAACAAGTCTGAACTTATCTGATCTTCCTGTTTTCTCCAATAGAGGCATTTTTGTCATGCTGTCAGCCACAACTCATTTTGACATTTCTTCTTTCAAATGCATGCTTTTGTTTTCAACTCTGTTATACCATCCTTTTTATATGTCTTCTAAAAATCTCAGTTGTAATGAATCTCCACTCAAAAAAAGAAAAAATCTCAGTTGAAGAACTTCAGGTATCCACATTGGATTCATTAGACAACTCCCCGCTTTTTTCTTCTAATCTGGTTAATACCCACAATCTGGGAGACTTAAGCTGGACTGTTTTGTCCAAGAGGGGTGAGAACTACTGGTCTAAATTTTAGAAACTGAGGGGCAGGGACCTTATACTCAGACTATTCTTGACCTTATACTTAGATGGCTTTGGAGATGTCATCTTCTATACTTAGAGTTAGCAGTTATCCTGAGGCAAAATGAACACTGGAGCCCTTAGTCTGAAAGGGATTCAGAGAAAGGGTGTGAAGCATACATGTAGCCTCTGCAGAACATTATCATGAAGTACATCAAGATCTCTTGTCGAGCTCCACAATATGTCCTTTACTGCAATACTGAACTCCGTAATCCAGGCCCACCATGGCTGTGATTCTGATCTTCATCCTGTCTCACCCTGAATGCCATTTTAAGTCCAGTGGCCAGATATAGATCAGTATAACTGAAGATGGCCTTGGATGCAGAGAGAAAGGGAAGGAGAGAAGGAAGGAAGGAAGGAAGGAAAGGAAGGAAGGAAGGAAGGAAGGAAGGAAGGAAGGAAGGAAGGAAGGAAGGAAGGAAGGAAGGAAGGAAGGAAGGGAGGGAGGGAGGGAGGGAGGGAGGGAGGGAGGGAGGGAGGAAGGAAGGAAGGGAGGGAGGGAGGGAGGGAGGGAGGGAGGGAGGGAGGGAGGGAGGGGAGGGAGGGAAGAAGGGAAGTCTTCCAACTGACCAATTCCAGGTGTGAGTCAACTTTACTAACAGAGGTGGTTGTTTGTCCTTTGTTCTCAAAGAGGACCATGATATCAGAGAGGTGTTGCCATGACATCCAAGTGAATTGGATTTAGTGAGGGAGGGTCATAAGTAATATGGCACCAAAAGAGGCACTGTGGTCTTGACTGCATTGATAGAAGTGTGATGTCAAGAAGTGTAGTCCCACTGAACCCTGCCTTGGTCATATCACTGCAGTGCTGTGTCCATTTTTGGGAGTTATACTAAAGCCCCCACACTGGGGTGCCAAAATGTACGATCCAGACTAGCTCTGGAGGATCTCAGGACCTGCCAAGTCCTTGGTCTTAGAGGAGGAGGGATGAGGTGGGACCCATGTGGATGGTCAAGCATGGAGTTCCTTTATTTCAAGTTCTCTCAGCCTTAAATACCTCAGCACAACTGTGCTAACTATTAATATTTAAATGCCTCTTTACTGCTAGTATCTCTGCTTCAAGTAGAATATAGGTTGTCATGTCCCCCTTGACTTCTCAGGAAGGCTGAGATGCCCCTAAGGGGAGAGGAAAGCCTAACCAGACACTGTCAGCAGGTCCTTTCTGGGCTGAAAGGCTTTATGCCTCACCCAGAGTTCCCCCACTGTCTGTGGTCCTCTTCCCTCCCCTCCCCCTGAGGCTGGGGTTAAGTGACTTGCCCAGGGTCACGCAGCTAGGAAGTGTTAAGTGTCTGAGACCAGATTTGAACTCGGGTCCTCCTGAATTCAGGGCTGGTGCTCTATCCACTGCGCCACCTAGCTACCCCTTTACTGTTGACTCTTAGAATATATCTAGCTCCCTGCAGAACTTAACTATAATATCCTCTTTTTCCCCTCAAAAGGCTTGCCTCGTTTTGTCAGTCCCTTCCTAGAGAGAGAGAGCAGCAGAGACACAGAGACAGAGACAGACAGAGACAGAGAGACAGAGAGAGAAAGACAGAGACAGAAAGAGAGAGAGAGAGAGCGCACACAGGCCATGTTAAAAAAAGTCTCAATTTTCACTCTAATCCATCACAAAGTGGAGGTAGCATTTTCCATCAGAAGTCCTTTGGAATCATGGTTCCTACCTCATTCATCAGAATTCTGAAGTCTTTCAAAGTTGTTTGTCTTTATAATACTGATGTTTTGAATCAATTGTCTTGATTTTACTCACATCACTCTATCAAATCATACAAGTATTCTTAGATTTTTCTGATAACATTTCATTTATTATTTCTCACAACATTATGGTATTCTGTCTTGCATAAATCATAATTGTTCAGCTACTCCCCTAGTTGATGAAGACTTACTCAGTTAAGCATCACAAAAAAGAGTTGCTATAAATACTTTTGCACATTTTTGGAATTTATTTTGCCTAGGACTAATCCTTCTTTTAGTCTCCTTTTTCTCTTATTCCTTCTCTTACATCTCCCTGTTGTGAAAAAATATTTCTGGACCCAATTATGTATATGTATATTCTCGTTAGATGAGAATGAGGTTAAAGTGTCACCCATTTTCCTCCTTTTTTTAAGTATAGATTTCTTTTTGCTATTATGAATCAATTTTCTACATTCTTCCTCTCCATTTTTCCTTATTAGTATATTTCTTTTCCCCTTCTTTTCTGTTTATATGTTAAGATAACAAAATATAACAGAACTATTTTCAGACCCTATCTCTAATTAGATCCCTTCTGTGTTAATGGATAAAATTAGGGTTTTTAGAGGATACATGTATGCTTTCCCTGTATTAAAATATAAACAGTTTAAATTTGTTTAATACCTTATTGTTGTTCATTTATTTTTTCTTTTTCATCTTTATCTTTTAAGTCTTTATTGACACCTGGGTTTCTACTTCCAACTCTTTCTGCATCTCCGGCCTTTTCATCAGGAATGCTTAGAAGCCCTGTATTTCATTAAGGTTCTATTGTTACCTCTGTAGGATTAGACTGAGTTTTTCTGAGTAAGTTGTTCTTGGTTGTAAGTCTATAGTTTTTGCTGTCTGGAATATTGTATTCCACATTTTCTGTTCTGTTTAGAGGAGTGCATGCTAAATCATGTATGATCCTGATTTTGATTCCATAGTTCTTGAATTCTTTCTTTCTGGCTGCTTTCAATATTTTTTCTTTGACCTAGAAGCTCTGGATTTTGGCAATAATGTTTCTAGGAATTTTCAGTTTGGAGCTTCTTTCAGGAGGTGATTAATAAATTCTTTTTATTTCTGCTTTGTTCTCTGATTCCAAGAGAAATAGGTAATTTTCCATTATTTCTTGAAATATGATGTATAGGTTCCTTTTGTGGTCATAGCTTTCAGATAATTCAATGGTCCTTAATTTTATTTTCTTCAATTTTTCTTCCAAGTCTTTTTTTTTTTGTTATGGAATAGCTTACATTTTCTAGTCTTTTGATTTTGTTTCAGTATTTCTTGTCTCCATTCTAATTTTTAGGGAGTTCATTGCTTGAGCAATGTTGTGTACCTCTTGTGCCATTCTACTCATTATTTTTCTCTTTTTTTCTTCCCTAGCTCTCATTTATTCTCCATTTTCCCCCTCTGGCATTCTCATTTCACTTATTTAAAAAACAAGTCTTTTTAAAAATTCTTGCTTTATCTCTTCCAGGAATTGTAGTTGGATTTTTGCCTAAATTGTGTTTCACTTTGAGGCTTAACTTGTAGACTTGTTGGAGTCATTTTCTTCTTCTGGATTTATGTATTGAGTATTCATGTTACCATAACTGCTTTTTGTAGTGGATTTTTTTTGGGGGGGGGGTTTGCTTATTTCTAATTTAGTTTTTGACTTTGGATTTTATGTCAAAGCCAGTCTTTGCACGTTTCTGGAAAGAATGTTTAGGTAGACCCCATGTCCACTAGATTCTTGCTGCTTTTTTGTGGATTGCATTATTCTAAGAGCTTAGGGACCCTTTAGGCAAGATTTCAATATTCCCAAAATGTTCAGATCCAGGAACAGTCTTGATTGCTGACCTCCTTGTCTGAGTTTTATAAATCCCTAACCTGGGTATGTGTCTGAGCAAAACACTTGTGTGCTTGCCCTTGCATGGAGTTTCAGTAAACTGCTCCTGGACTCAGCGACTATATATACCTTCTAGTAAGCTCTGATTCTAGTAAGTTTCTGATTCAGAGCAACAGAACTTTAGGTATTCCTTTGTTCTGGACCAGGCTAGAAGCTGGAAATGAAATCCTGCTCTGCTTTTAGGGGCAAACACAGAAACTGCTTACTTCTGAATTTGTTCCTGGCTTAGCTTACAAACCAGGGCCTTGAAACTATTCTTCATTTTAGAATTCCACTGGTCTTCAGTCCATTCTGGATCTGTGATCTCGAACTAGGTAGTAAATAACCAGAGTTGCTTGGAGTACTTGTTCCTCTGCTCTGTACATGGCTAGGCCCTTCTATATTGTCTGTTGTCTCTTTTTACCCTCATGCACAGCTTCTTCCTGTGCTGAAATATTCTGCATAGCCATTCCTCTGGCTAGACCTCTTTTGCAGTGACCAGAGAACTCTGTCTCTCTCTTTCAGCTTTTGTATAGAGGAGGTATGAGGCAGAGCTCAATTCTTCTTCCTGCTGTTCTTCTCTGCATCATTTCTTGCTTCTTGGAATTCTTCACATTCATTTTTTCTTAAAGTTTAATAATATCCCATTATATTCATACCCTACAATTTGTTCAGCCTTTTCTAAACCATAATTACCTCCTTTTCTTCCAGTCTTGTTACTATAAAAGGTGCTGCCATAAATATTTTGTCTTTGAACTCTGTTACTACTTAGTAGTAATACTACTGGGTCAAAAGATATGTGATTTTTTTCTCAAATAATTCCAAATTAAATAGATGCTTAAAAAATGTTTATTGAGTGATTGATTGATTGATAGGGTGTTTTCCAGAATTAGTTGGACCAGTTTAGAGCTCTAGAAATGGTGCATTAGTATGTTTTTCTCCTTACAATCCCTATAACTTTTGCCATTTTTGTTTTTTCTCAACTTTGCCAGTCTGGTAGGTATAAGGTAGAATATCATAGTTGCTTTAATTTATGTCATAGGTGGAATTTTTTCAAAATGACTATTCTAGTTTATTATTTATCGAGTAGGGAATAGGTCTTGTTCTTCTATGTTAAGGGATCAACAGGAACTCCCTCTTAAGATAAGATCTGCTTGGCCAGTGGCCCCAGTTCTTCATAAAAAGGAAGCCATGTGTAAGAGTTACTCACCATATAAAGGAACCTGTCTCCCCCTTGACGGATTAGGCTTCTTTTACAGCTAGACGCCTTTCTTCTGGTTCCCCATGTCTCACACTAGTCAGGCTCTGCAGTCTTCTTCCTGCCACTGCTGCTTCTCTCTCAAAATATGCCCTGGTTTCTTTGGATGGGGCTGTGTCTAGGTTCCCACCCCCTTCTCAGCTCTGGCATCCCACGGCCTTTTCTGCGGTCACCGAGTTCCCATCCAGTATTAACCTCTGTCCTCTGACAAATAAGCCTCCTCTGTCGCCGCACCAGTCCAGTCTGTATACCCCTAACATTTTGGCCTGGAGTCGGGAGGCCCTGAGTTCAATTCTGGCCTCAATACTGAGCAATTGTGTGACCCTCAGCAAGTCACTCACTTCTGCCTCGGCTTCTTCAACTGGTAAAATGGGGACAGTGGTTGTGAGGCTCAAATGAGACATCTCTAAAAAGTGCTTAGCGCAGTGCCTGACACATGGTGGTGTTGTCCCCACTACGCCGAGTCACTCTCAGTCGTTCCCTGTTTGATTTATGGAGCTGTAACAGTGTTTGTGCCTCCCTCCGGAGCTCCTTCAGGTTAGAGATCATGGCTCCCGCTCATATATTCTTACAGAGCCCAGAACCACACTGGGCAATACATGGATGCTGCTGTATGTGCGAGAAGGATGCAAGCCAATTGTGGCGTACTCTGAAAGCCATTCCGATGACTTTGGACTTCATCCTAAAAGAACTTGGGAGCAGGAAGAAGTGATGAATGTGCTTTTAAAAGTTCAGCCTGATAGAGACATCCAATGAAAAGGACTGCAGTTCATACCTCACCTCTGGTGTTTCCCTGGGACTGTTTCCTCATGTGGAAAGTGGAATGGTTGGATTAGCTCACTTCTGAGATCCCTTCCGGCTCTGGGTGTGTGAGCTGGTCCTGAAGGCTGGCGACAGTGAGAATGGGGAAAAAGAGGAAATACGGAATCCATAGGCAGGGCCTGGTTTAGAAAAGTCATATTTCTCAATTGAAAGAGTGTTTTTCATTCTTTTCCTACAGTGAACTGCCCGATGCCAAATCTCGAGCCCTGGATAACATTGGCAGGGTCTATGCAAGAGTTGGGAAATTCCAGCAAGCCATTGACACGTGAGTGAACAGGCACCCCAGCCCTGGGCTCTCCTAGTGCCCTGAGGACGACAGGGAGCAGACTGAGAGGAGGAATAGCAGCAGACATACAGAGCTCAGCTCATCCCGTTCTGTTCTAGTGTACACAGTGCTGGGCCAGGAAGACTCAATTCAAATCCTGCCTTAGACATGGATGAACTAGTTATGTGTGGCCCTATGCTGATCATATAACTCTCTCACCTTTAATCTCCACATCCATAAAATGGGAGTGAC